>NW_025728994.1:0-37575 GCF_021461385.2 Schistocerca piceifrons | reverse complement strand
ATTACTCTCCCGGACAGATGTCGTCATTGTGCCTGTTGTATTCAATTCCGACGCAATATCTGTGTTTCATCGTCACGTTGAAGGTCCACAGGTTACAGTAAACCATCCCATGTCCATCGGAATCTATTACTGAAATCCCAACACAGAATCAAAGCACAGACAGATAGGAGCATTACTCTCCCGGACAGAAGTCGGCATGGTGCCTGTGGTATTCAATTTCGACGCAAAATGTGTGTTTCTTTGTCAAGTTGAAGGTCCACTGGTTACAGTAAACCTTCCCAAGTCCATCGGAGTCTATTACTGTAATCCCTGGAAAGAATTAAACTTCTGACAGTTAGACGTATTACTCTCCCGGACAGATGTCGTCATTGTGCCTGTTGTATTCAATTCCGACGCAATTTCTGTGTTTCATCGTCAAGTTGACGGCCCACAGGTTACAATAAACCTTCCCATGTCCATCGGAGTCTATTACTGTAATCCCAGGAAGGAATTAAAATTCTGACAGTTAGAAGGATTACTTTCCCGGACAGATGTCGTCATTGTGCCTGTTGTACTCAATTCCGAAGCAATATCTGTGTTTCATCGTCAAGTTGAAGGTCCACAGGTTACAGTAAACCTTCCCATGTCCATCGGAGTCTATTACTGTAATCCCAGGAAAGAATTAAAATTCTGACAGTGAGAAGGATTACTCTCCCGGACAGATGTCGTCATCGTGCCTGTTGTATTCAATTCCGACGCAATTTCTGTGTTTCATCGTCAAGTTGAAGGTCCACAGGTTACAGTAAACCTTCCCATGTCCATCGGAGTCTATTACTGTAATCCCAGGAAAGAATTAAAATTCTGACAGTTAGAAGGATTACTCTCCCGGACAGATGTCGTCATTGTGCCTGTTGTATTCAATTCCGACGCAATTTCTGTGTTTCATCGTCAAGTTGAAGGTCCACAGGTTACAGTAAACCTTCCCATGTCCATCGGAGTCTATTACTGTAATCCCAGGAAAGAATTAAAATTCTGACAGTTAGAAGGATTACTCTCCCGGACAGATGTCGTCATTGTGCCTGTTGTATTCAATTCCGACGCAATTTCTGTGTTTCATCGTCAAGTTGAAGGTCCACAGGTTACAGTAAACCTTCCCATGTCCATCGGAGTCTATTACTGTAATCCCAGGAAAGAATTAAAATTCTGACAGTTAGAAGGATTACTCTCCCGGAAAGATGTCGTCATTGTGCATGTTGTATTCAATTCCGACGCAATTTCTGTGTTTCATCGTCAAGTTGAAGGTCCACAGGTTACAGTAAACCTTCCCATGTCCATCGGAGTCTATTACTGTAATTCCAGGAAGGAATTAAAATTCTGACAGTTAGCAGGATTACTCTCCCGGACAGATGTCGTCATTGTGCCGGTTGTATTCAATTCCGACGCAATTTCTGTAATTCATCGTCAAGTTGAAGGTCCACAGGTTACAGTAAACCTTCCCATGTCCATCGGCATCTATTACTGGAATCTCAGCAAAGAATCAAAGCACAGACAGATAGAAGCATTACTCTCTCGGACAGAAGTCGGCAGGGTGCCTGTTGTATTCAATTCCGACGCAATATCTGTGTTTCTTCGTCAAGTTGAAGGTCCAGAGGTTACAGTAAACCTTCCCATGTCCATCGGAGTCTATTACTGTAATCCCAGGAAAGAATTAAAATTCTGACAGTTAGAAGGATTACTCTCCCGGACAGATGTCGTCATTGTGCCTGTTGTATTCAATTCCGACGCAATTTCTGTGTTTCATCGTCTAGTTGAAAGTCCACAGGTTACAGTAAACCTTCCCATGTCCATCGGAGTCTATTACTGTAATCCCAGGAAAGTATTAAAATTCTGACAGTTAGAATTATTACCCTCCCGGACAGATGTCGTCATTGTGCCTGTTGTATTCAATTCCGACGCAATTTCTGTGTTTCATCGTCAAGTTGAAGGTCCACAGGTTACAGTAAACCTTCCCATGTCCATCGGCATCTATTACTGGAATCCCAGGAAGGAATTAAAATTCTGACAGTTAGAAGGATTACTCTCCCGGACAGATGTCGTCATTGTGCCTGTTGTATTCAATTCCGACGCAATTTCTGTGTTTCATCGTCAAGTTGAAGGTCCACAGGTTACAGTAAACCTTCCCATGTCCATCGGAATCTATTACTGGAGTCCCAGGAAAGAATTAAAATTCTGACAGTTAGAAGGATTACCCTCCCGGGCAGATGTTGTCATTGTGCCTGTTGTATTCAATTCCGACGCAATTTCTGTGTTTCATCGTCAAGTTGAAGGTCCACAGGTTACAGTAAACCTTCCCATGTCCATCGGAATCTATTACTGGAATCCCAGCAAAGAATCAAAGCACAGACAGATAGAAGCATTACTCTCCCGGACAGAAGTCGGCATGGTGCCTGTGGTATTCAATTCCGACGCAAAATCTGTGTTTCTTCGTCAAGTTGAAGATCCACAGGTTACAGTAAACCTTCCCATGTCCATAGGAATCTATTACTGGAATCCCAGGAAAGAATTAAAATTCTGACAGTTAGAAGGATTACTCTCCCGAACAGATGTCGTCATTGTGAATGTTGTATTCAATTCCGACGCAATTTCTGTGTTTCATCGTCAAGTTGAAGGTCCACAGGTTACAGTAAACCTTCCCATGTCCATCGGCATCTATTACTGGAATCTCAGCAAAGAATCAAAGCACAGACAGATAGAAGCATTACTCTCTCGGACAGAAGTCGGCATGGTGCCTGTTGTATTCAATTCCTACGCAATATCTGTGTTACTTCGTCACGTTGAAGGTCCACAGGTTACAGTAAACCTTCCTATGCCATCGGAGTCTATTACTGTAATCCCAGGAAAGAATAAAAATTCTGACAGTTAGAAGGATTACTCTCCCGGACAGATGTCGTCATTGTGCCTGTTGTATTCAATTCCGACGCAATTTCTGTGTTTCATCGTCACGTTGAAGGTCCACAGGTTACAGTAAACCTTCCCATGTCCATCGGAATCTATTACTGGAATCCCAGGAAAGAATTAAAATTCTGACAGTTAGAAGGATTACTCTCCCGGACAGATGTCGTCATTGTGCCTGTTGTATTCAATTCCGACGCAATTTCTGTGTTTCATCGTCAAGGTGAAAGTCCACAGGTTACAGTAAACCTTCCCATGTCCATCGGAATCTATTACTGGAATCCCAGGAAAGAATTAAAATTCTGACAGTTAGAATTATTACCCTCGCGGACAGATGTCGTCATTGTGCCTGTTGTATTCAATTCCGACGCAATTTCTGTGTTTCATCGTCAAGTTGAAGGTCCAGAGGTTACAGTAAACCTTCCCATGTCCATCGGCATCTATTACTGGAATCCCAGCAAAGAATCAAAGCACAGACAGATAGAAGCATAACTCTCCCGGATAGAAGTCGGCATGGTGCCTGTTGTATTCAATTCCGACGCAATATCTGTGTTTCTTCGTCAAGTTGAAGGTCCACAGGTTACAGTAAACCTTCCCATGTCCATCGGAGTCTATTACTGTGATCCCAGGAAAGAATTAAAATTCTGACAGTTAGAAGGAGTACTCTCCCGGACAGATGTCGTCATTGTGCCTGTTGTATTCAATTCCGACGCAATTTCTGTGTTTCATCGTCAAGTTGAAGGTCCACAGGTTACAGTAAACCTTCCCATGTCCATCTGAATCTATTACTGAAATCCCAGCAAAGAATAAAATCACAGACAGATAGAAGCATTACTCTCCCAGGCAGAAGTCGGCATGGTGCCTGTTGTATTCAATTCCGGCGCAATATCTGTGTTTCTTCGTCAAGTGGAAGTTCCACAGGTTACAGTAAACCTTCTCATGTCGATCGGAATCAACTACTGGAATCCCAGGAAAGAATCAAAGCAAAGATAGATAAAAGCATTGCTCTCCCGGACACAAGTCGGCATGGTGCCTGTTTTATTCAATTCCGACGCAATTTCCGTGTTTCATCGTCACGTTGAAGGTCCACAGGTTACAGTAAACCTTCCCATGTCCATCGGAGTCTATTACTGTAATCCCAGGAAAGAATAAAAATTCTGACAGTTAGAAGGATTACTCTCCCGGACAGATGTCGTCATTGGGCCTGTTGTATTCAATTCCGACGCAATTTCTGTGTTTCATCGTCAAGTTGAAGGTCCACAGGTTACAGTAAACCTTCCCATGTCCATCGGAATCTATTACTGGAATCCCAGCAAAGAATCAAAGCACAGACAGATAGAAGCAATACTCTCCCGGACAGACGTTGGCATGGTGCCTGGTGTATTCCATTCCGACGCAATATCTGTGTTTCTACGTCAAGTTGAAGGTCTACAGGTTACAGTAATTCTTCCCATGTCCATCGGAGTCTATTACTGTAATCCCAGGAAAGAATTAAAATTCTGACAGTTAGAAGGATTACTCTCCCGGACAGATGTCGTCATTGTGCCTGTTGTATTCAATTCCGACGCAATTTCTGTGTTTCAACGTCACGTTGAAGGTCCACAGGTTACAGTAAACCTTCCCATGTCCATCGGAATCTATTACTGGAATCCCAGCAAAGAATCATAGCACAGACAGATAGAAGCATTACTCTCCCGGACAGATGTCGGCATGGTGCCTGTGGTATTCAATTTCGACGCAAAATGTGTGTTTCTTTGTCAAGTTGAAGGTCCACTGGTTACAGTAAACCTTCCCAAGTCCATCGGAGTCTATTACTGTAATCCCTGGAAAGAATTAAACTTCTGACAGTTAGACGGATTACTCTCCCGGACAGATGTCGTCATTGTGCCTGTTGTATTCAATTCCGACGCAATTTCCGTGTTTCATCGTCAAGTTGACGGCCCACAGGTTACAATAAACCTTCCCATGTCCATCGGAGTCTATTACTGTAATCCCAGGAAGGAATTAAAATTCTGACAGTTAGAAGGATTACTCTCCCGGACAGATGTCGTCATTGTGCCTGTTGTACTCAATTCCGACGCAATTTCTGTGTTTCATCGTCAAGTTGAAGGTCCACAGGTTACAGTAAACCTTCCCATGTCCATCGGAGTCTATTACTGTAATCCCAGGAAAGAATTAAAATTCTGACAGTTAGAAGGATTACTCTCCCGGACAGATGTCGTCATTGTGCCTGTTGTATTCAATTCCGACGCAATTTCTGTGTTTCATCGTCAAGTTGAAGGTCCACAGGTTACAGTAAACCTTCCCATGTCCATCGGAGTCTATTACTGTAATCCCAGGAAAGAATTAAAATTCTGACAGTTAGAAGGATTACTCTCCCGGACAGATGTCGTCATTGTGCCTGTTGTATTCAATTCCGACGCAATTTCTGTGTTTCATCGTCAAGTTGAAGGTCCACTGGTTACAGAAAACCTTCCCATATCCATCGGAGTCTATTACTGTAATCCCAGGAAAGAATTAAAATTCTTACAGTTAGAAGGATTACTCTCCCGGACAGATGTCGTCATTGTGCCTGTTGTATTCAATTCCGACGCAATTTCTGTGTTTCATCGTCAAGTTGAAGGTCCACAGGTTACAGTAAACCTTCCCATGTCCATCGGAGTCTATTACTGTAATCCCAGGAAAGAATTAAAATTCTGACAGTTAGAAGGATTACTCTCCCGGACAGATGTCGTCATTGTGCATGTTGTATTCAATTCCGACGCAATTTCTGTGTTTCATCGTCAAGTTGAAGGTCCACAGGTTACAGTAAACCTTCCCATGTCCATCGGAGTCTATTACTGTAATTCCAGGAAGGAATTAAAATTCTGACAGTTAGCAGGATTACTCTCCCGGACAGATGTCGTCATTGTGCCGGTTGTATTCAATTCCGACGCAATTTCTGTAATTCATCGTCAAGTTGAAGGTCCACAGGTTACAGTAAACCTTCCATTGTCCATCGGAATCTATTACTGAAATCCCAGCAAAGAATCAAAGCACAGACAGATAGAAGCATTACTCTCCCGGACAGAAGTCGGCAGGGTGCCTGTTGTATTCAATTCCGACGCAATATCTGTGTTTCTTCGTCAAGTTGAAGGTCCAGAGGTTACAGTAAACCTTCCCATGTCCATCGGAGTCTATTACTGTAATCCCAGGAAAGAATTAAAATTCTGACAGTTAGTCGGATTACTCTCCCGGACAGATGTCGTCATTGTGCCTGTTGTATTCAATTCCGACGCAATTTCTGTGTTTCATCGTCTAGTTGAAAGTCCACAGGTTACAGTAAACCTTCCCATGTCCATCGTAGTCTATTACTGTAATCCCAGGAAAGAATTAAAATTCTGACAGTTAGAATTATTACCCTCCCGGACAGATGTCGTCATTGTGCCTGTTGTATTCAATTCCGACGCAATTTCTGTGTTTCATCGTCAAGTTGAAGGTCCACAGGTTACAGTAAACCTTCCCATGTCCATCGGCATCTATTACTGGAATCCCAGGAAGGAATTAAAATTCTGACAGTTAGAAGGATTACTCTCCCGGACAGATGTCGTCATTGTGCCTGTTGTATTCAATTCCGACGCAATTTCTGTGTTTCATCGTCAAGTTGAAGGTAAACAGGTTACAGTAAACCTTCCCATGTCCATCGGAATCTATTACTGGAGTCCCAGGAAAGAATTAAAATTCTGACAGTTAGAAGGATTACCCTCCCGGGCAGATGTTGTCATTGTGCCTGTTGTATTCAATTCCGACGCAATTTCTGTGTTTCATCGTCAAGTTGAAGGTCCACAGGTTACAGTAAACCTTCCCATGTCCATCGGAATCTATTACTGGAATCCCAGCAAAGAATCAAAGCACAGACAGATAGAAGCATTACTCTCCCGGACAGAAGTCGGCATGGTGCCTGTGGTATTCAATTCCGACGCAAAATCTGTGTTTCTTCGTCAAGTTGAAGATCCACAGGTTACAGTAAACCTTCCCATGTCCATAGGAATCTATTACTGGAATCCCAGGAAAGAATTAAAATTCTGACAGTTAGAAGGATTACTCTCCCGGACAGATGTCGTCATTGTGCCTGTTGTATTCAATTCCGACGCAATTTCTGTGTTTCATCGTCACGTTGAAGGTCCACAGGTTACAGTAAACCTTCCCAGGAAAGAATTAAAGTTCTGACAGTTAGAAGGATTACTCTCCCGGACAGATGTCGTCATTGTGCCTGTTGTATTCAATTCCGACGCAATTTCTGTGTTTCATCGTCAAGGTGAAAGTCCACAGGTTACAGTAAACCTTCCCATGTCCATCGGAATCTATTACTGGAATCCCAGGAAAGAATTAAAATTCTGACAGTTAGAATTATTACCCTCGCGGACAGATGTCGTCATTGTGCCTGTTGTATTCAATTCCGACGCAATTTCTGTGTTTCATCGTCAAGTTGAAGGTCCAGAGGTTACAGTAAACCTTCCCATGTCCATCGGCATCTATTACTGGAATCCCAGCAAAGAATCAAAGCACAGACAGATAGAAGCATAACTCTCCCGGATAGAAGTCGGCATGGTGCCTGTTGTATTCAATTCCGACGCAATATCTGTGTTTCTTCGTCAAGTTGAAGGTCCACAGGTTACAGTAAACCTTCCCATGTCCATCGGAGTCTATTACTGTGATCCCAGGAAAGAATTAAAATTCTGACAGTTAGAAGGAGTACTCTCCCGGACAGATGTCGTCATTGTGCCTGTTGTATTCAATTCCGACGCAATTTCTGTGTTTCATCGTCAAGTTGAAGGTCCACAGGTTACAGTAAACCTTCCCATGTCCATCTGAATCTATTACTGAAATCCCAGCAAAGAATAAAATCACAGACAGATAGAAGCATTACTCTCCCGGACAGAAGTCGGCATGGTGCCTGTTGTATTCAATTCCGGCGCAATATCTGTGTTTCTTCGTCAAGTGGAAGTTCCACAGGTTACAGTAAACCTTCTCATGTCGATCGGAATCAACTACTGGAATCCCAGGAAAGAATCAAAGCAAACATAGATAAAAGCATTGCTCTCCCGGACACAAGTCGGCATGGTGCCTGTTTTATTCAATTCCGACGCAATTTCCGTGTTTCATCGTCACGTTGAAGGTCCACAGGTTACAGTAAACCTTCCCATGTCCATCGGAGTCTATTACTGTAATCCCAGGAAAGAATAAAAATGCTGACAGTTAGAAGGATTACTCTCCCGGACAGATGTCGTCATTGGGCCTGTTGTATTCAATTCCGACGCAATTTCTGTGTTTCATCGTCAAGTTGAAGGTCCACAGGTTACAGTAAACCTTCCCATGTCCATCGGAATCTATTACTGGAATCCCAGCAAAGAATCAAAGCACAGACAGATAGAAGCAATACTCTCCCGGACAGACGTCGGCATGGTGCCTGGTGTATTCCATTCCGACGCAATATCTGTGTTTCTACGTCAAGTTGAAGGTCTACAGGTTACAGTAATTCTTCCCATGTCCATCGGAGTCTATTACTGTAATCCCAGGAAAGAATTAAAATTCTGACAGTTAGAAGGATTACTCTCCCGGACAGATGTCGTCATTGTGCCTGTTGTATTCAATTCCGACGCAATTTCTGTGTTTCAACGTCACGTTGAAGGTCCACAGGTTACAGTAAACCTTCCCATGTCCATCGGAATCTATTACTGGAATCCCAGCAAAGAATCATAGCACAGACAGATAGAAGCATTACTCTCCCGGACAGATGTCGGCATGGTGCCTGTGGTAATCAATTTCGACGCAAAATGTGTGTTTCTTTGTCAAGTTGAAGGTCCACTGGTTACAGTAAACCTTCCCAAGTCCATCGGAGTCTATTACTGTAATCCCTGGAAAGAATTAAACTTCTGACAGTTAGACGGATTACTCTCCCGGACAGATGTCGTCATTGTGCCTGTTGTATTCAATTCCGACGCAATTTCTGTGTTTCATCGTCAAGTTGACGGCCCACAGGTTACAATAAACCTTCCCATGTCCATCGGAGTCTATTACTGTAATCCCAGGAAGGAATTAAAATTCTGACAGTTAGAAGGATTACTCTCCCGGACAGATGTCGTCATTGTGCCTGTTGTACTCAATTCCGACGCAATTTCTGTGTTTCATCGTCAAGTTGAAGGTCCACAGGTTACAGTAAACCTTCCCATGTCCATCGGAGTCTATTACTGTAATCCCAGGAAAGAATTAAAATTCTGACAGTTAGAAGGATTACTCTCCCGGACAGATGTCGTCATTGTGCCTGTTGTATTCAATTCCGACGCAATTTCTGTGTTTCATCGTCAAGTTGAAGGTCCACAGGTTACAGTAAACCTTCCCATGTCCATCGGAGTCTATTACTGTAATCCCAGGAAAGAATTAAAATTCTGACAGTTAGAAGGATTACTCTCCCGGACAGATGTCGTCATTGTGCCTGTTGTATTCAATTCCGACGCAATTTCTGTGTTTCATCGTCAAGTTGAAGGTCCACAGGTTACAGTAAACCTTCCCATGTCCATCGGAGTCTATTACTGTAATCCCAGGAAAGAATTAAAATTCTGACAGTTAGAAGGATTACTCTCCCGGACAGATGTCGTCATTGTGCCTGTTGTATTCAATTCCGACGCAATTTCTGTGTTTCATCGTCAAGTTGAAGGTCCACAGGTTACAGTAAACCTTCCCATGTCCATCGGAGTCTATTACTGTAATCCCAGGAAAGAATTAAAATTCTGACAGTTAGAAGGATTACTCTCCCGGACAGATGTCGTCATTGTGCATGTTGTATTCAATTCCGACGCAATTTCTGTGTTTCATCGTCAAGTTGAAGGTCCACAGGTTACAGTAAACCTTCCCATGTCCATCGGAGTCTATTACTGTAATTCCAGGAAGGAATTAAAATTCTGACAGTTAGCAGGATTACTCTCCCGGACAGATGTCGTCATTGTGCCGGTTGTATTCAATTCCGACGCAATTTCTGTAATTCATCGTCAAGTTGAAGGTCCACAGGTTACAGTAAACCTTCCTATGCCATCGGAGTCTATTACTGTAATCCCAGGAAAGAATAAAAATTCTGACAGTTAGAAGGATTACTCTCCCGGACAGATGTCGTCATTGTGCCTGTTGTATTCAATTCCGACGCAATTTCTGTGTTTCATCGTCACGTTGAAGGTCCACAGGTTACAGTAAACCTTCCCATGTCCATCGGAATCTATTACTGGAATCCCAGGAAAGAATTAAAATTCTGACAGTTAGAAGGATTACTCTCCCGGACAGATGTCGTCATTGTGCCTGTTGTATTCAATTCCGACGCAATTTCTGTGTTTCATCGTCAAGGTGAAAGTCCACAGGTTACAGTAAACCTTCCCATGTCCATCGGAATCTATTACTGGAATCCCAGGAAAGAATTAAAATTCTGACAGTTAGAATTATTACCCTCGCGGACAGATGTCGTCATTGTGCCTGTTGTATTCAATTCCGACGCAATTTCTGTGTTTCATCGTCAAGTTGAAGGTCCAGAGGTTACAGTAAACCTTCCCATGTCCATCGGCATCTATTACTGGAATCCCAGCAAAGAATCAAAGCACAGACAGATAGAAGCATAACTCTCCCGGATAGAAGTCGGCATGGTTCCTGTTGTATTCAATTCCGACGCAATATCTGTGTTTCTTCGTCAAGTTGAAGGTCCACAGGTTACAGTAAACCTTCCCATGTCCATCGGAGTCTATTACTGTGATCCCAGGAAAGAATTAAAATTCTGACAGTTAGAAGGAGTACTCTCCCGGACAGATGTCGTCATTGTGCCTGTTGTATTCAATTCCGACGCAATTTCTGTGTTTCATCGTCAAGTTGAAGGTCCACAGGTTACAGTAAACCTTCCCATGTCCATCCGAATCTATTACTGAAATCCCAGCAAAGAATAAAATCACAGACAGATAGAAGCATTACTCTCCCGGACAGAAGTCGGCATGGTGCCTGTTGTATTCAATTCCGGCGCAATATCTGTGTTTCTTCGTCAAGTGGAAGTTCCACAGGTTACAGTAAACCTTCTCATGTCGATCGGAATCAACTACTGGAATCCCAGGAAAGAATCAAAGCAAAGATAGATAAAAGCATTGCTCTCCCGGACACAAGTCGGCATGGTGCCTGTTTTATTCAATTCCGACGCAATTTCCGTGTTTCATCGTCACGTTGAAGGTCCACAGGTTACAGTAAACCTTCCCATGTCCATCGGAGTCTATTACTGTAATCCCAGGAAAGAATAAAAATGCTGACAGTTAGAAGGATTACTCTCCCGGACAGATGTCGTCATTGGGCCTGTTGTATTCAATTCCGACGCAATTTCTGTGTTTCATCGTCAAGTTGAAGGTCCACAGGTTACAGTAAACCTTCCCATGTCCATCGGAATCTATTACTGGAATCCCAGCAAAGAATCAAAGCACAGACAGATAGAAGCAATACTCTCCCGGACAGACGTCGGCATGGTGCCTGGTGTATTCCATTCCGACGCAATATCTGTGTTTCTACGTCAAGTTGAAGGTCTACAGGTTACAGTAATTCTTCCCATGTCCATCGGAGTCTATTACTGTAATCCCAGGAAAGAATTAAAATTCTGACAGTTAGAAGGATTACTCTCCCGGACAGATGTCGTCATTGTGCCTGTTGTATTCAATTCCGACGCAATTTCTGTGTTTCAACGTCACGTTGAAGGTCCACAGGTTACAGTAAACCTTCCCATGTCCATCGGAATCTATTACTGGAATCCCAGCAAAGAATCATAGCACAGACAGATAGAAGCATTACTCTCCCGGACAGATGTCGGCATGGTGCCTGTTGTATTCAATTCCGACGCAATTTCTGTGTTTCATCGTCAAGTTGAAGGTCCACAGGTTACAGTAAACCTTCCCATATCCTTCGGAATCTATTACTGGAATCCCAGCAAAGAATCGAAGCACAGACAGATAGAAGCATTACTCTCCAGGACAGAAGTCGGCATGGTGCCTGTTGTATTCAATTCCGACGCAATATCTGTGTTTCTTCGTCAAGTTGAAGGTCCACAGGTTACAGTAAACCTTCCCATGTCCATCGGAGTCTATTACTGGAATCCCAGGTAAGAACTAAAATTCTGACAGTTAGATGGAGAACTCTCCCGGACAAATGTCGTCATTGTGCCTGTTGTATTCAATTCCGTCGCAATTTCTGTGTTTCATCGTCAAGTTGAAGGTCCACTGGTTACAGTAAACCTTCCCATGTCCATCGGAATCTATTACTGGAACCCCAGCAAAGAATCAAAGCACAGACAGATAGAAGCATTACTCTCCCGGACAGAAGTCAGCATGGTGCCTGTTGTATTCAATTCCGACGCAATATCTGTGTTTCTTCGTCAAGTTGAAGGTCCACAGGTTACAGTAAACCTTCCCATGTCCATCGGAAGCTATTACTGGAATCCCAGCAAAAAATCAAAGCACAGACAGATAAAAGCATTACTCTCCCGGACAGAAGTCGGCATGGTGCCTGTTGTATTCTATTCCGACGCAATATCTGTGATTCTTCGTCAAGTTGAAGGTCCACAGGTTACAGTAATCCTTCCCATGTCCATCGGAATCTATTACTGGAATCCCAGCAAAGAATCAAAGCAGAGACAGATAGAAGCATTAGTCTCCCGGACAGAAGTCGGCATGGTGCCTGTTGTATTCAATTCCGACGCAATATCTGTGTTTCTTCGTCAAGCTGAAGGTCCACAGGTTACAGTAAATCTTCCCATGTCCATCGGAATCTATTACTGGAATCCCAGCAAAGAATCAAATCACAGACAGGTAGAAGCATTACTCTCCCGGACAGAAATCGGCATGGTGCCTGTTGTATTCAATTCCGACGCAATATCTGTGTTTCTTCGTCAAGTTGAAGGTCCACAGGCTACAGTAAACCTTCCCGTGTCCATCGGAATCTATTACTGGAATCCCAGCAAGGAATCAAAGCACAGACGGATAGAAGCATTACTCTCCCGGACAGAAGTCGGCATGGTGCCTGTTGTATTCAATTCCGACGCAATGTCTGTGTTTCTTCGTCAAATTGATGGTCCACTGGTTACAGTAAACCTTCCCATTTCCATCGGAATCTATTACTGGAATCCCAGCAAAGAATCAAAGCACAGAAAGATAGAAGCATTACTCTCCCGGACAGAAGTCGGCATGGTTCCTTTTGTATTCAATTCCGACGCAATATCTGTGTTTCTGCGTAAAGTTGAACTTCCACAGGTTACAGTAAACCTTCCCACGTCCATCGGAATCTATCACTGGAATCGCAGCAAAAAATCAAAGCACAGACAGATAGAAGCATTACTCTCCCGGACAGAAGTCGGCATGGTGACTGTTGTATTCAATTCCGACGCAATATCTGTGTTTCTTCGTCAAGTTGAAGGTCCACAGGTTACAATAGACCTTCCCATGTCCATCGGAGTGTATTACTGTAATCCCAGGAAAGAATTAAAATTCTGACAGTTAGAAGGATTACTCTCCCGGACAGATGTCGTCATTGTGCCTGTTGTATTCAATTCCGACGCAATTTCTGTGTTTCATCGTCAAGTTGAAGGTCCACAGGTTACAGTAAACCTTCCCATGTCCATCGGAGTCTATTACTGTAATCCCAGGAAAGAATTAAAATTCTGACAGTTAGAAGGATTACTCTCCCGGACAGATGTCGTCAATGTGCCTGTTGTATTCAATTCCGACGCAATTTCTGTGTTTCATCGTCAAGTTGAAGGTCCACAGGTTACAGTAAACCTTCCCATGTCCATCGGAGTCTATTACTGTAATCCCAGGAAAGAATTAAAATTCTGACAGTTAGAAGGATTACTCTCCCGGACAGATGTCGTCATTGTGCATGTTGTATTCAATTCCGACGCAATTTCTGTGTTTCATCGTCAGGTTGAAGGTCCACAGGTTACAGTAAACCTTCCCAAGTCCATCGGAGTCTATTACTGTAATCCCAGGAAAGAATTATAATTCTGACAGTTAGAAGGATTACTCTCCCGGACAGATGTCGTCATTGTGCCTGTTGTATTCATTTCCGACGCTATTTGTGTGTTTCATCGTCAAGTTGAAGGTCCATAGGTTACAGTAAACCTTCCCATGTCCATCGGAGTCTATTACTGTAATCCCAGGAAAGGATTTAAATTCTGACAGTTAGAAGGATTACTCTCCCGGACAGATGTCGTCATTGTGCCTGTTGTATTCAATTCCGACGCAAATTCTGTGTTTCATCGTCAAGTTGAAGGTCCACAGGTTACAGTAAACCTTCCTATGTCCATCGGCATCTATTACTGGAATTCCAGCAAAGAATCAAAGCACAGACAGATAGAAGCATTACTCTCCCGGACAGAAGTCGGCATGGTGCCTGTTGTATTCAATTCCGACGCAATATCTGTGTTTCTTCGTCAAGTTGAAGGTCCACAGGTTACAGTAAACCTTCCCATGTCCATCAGAGTCTATTACTGTAATCCCAGGAAGGAATTAAAATTCTGACAGTTAGAAGGATTACTCTCCCGGACAGATGTCGTCATTGTGCCGGTTGTATTCAATTCCGACGCAATTTCTGTAATTCATCGTCAAGTTGAAGGTCCACAGGTTACAGTAAACTTTCCCATGTCGATCGGAAACTATTACTGAAATCCCAGCAAAGAATCAAAGCACAGACAGATAGAAGCATTACTCTCCCGGACAGAAGTCGGCAGGGTGCCTGTTGTATTCAATTCCGACGCAATATCTGTGTTTCTTCGTCAAGTTGAAGGTCCAGAGGTTACAATAACCCTTCCCATGTCCATCGGAGTCTATTACTGTAATCCCAGGAAAGAATTAAAATTCTGACAGTTAGAAGGATTACTCTCCCGGACAGATGTCGTCATTGTGCCTGTTGTATTCAATTCCGACGCAATTTCTGTGTTTCATCGTCAAGTTGAAGGTCCACAGGTTACAGTAAACCTTCCCATGTCCATCGGAGTCTATTACTGTAATCCCAGGAAAGAATTAAAATTCTGACAGTTAGAATTATTACCCTCACGGACAGATGTCGTCATTGTGCCTGTTGTATTCAATTCCGACGCAATTTCTGTGTTTCATCGTCAAGTTGAAGGTCCACAGGTTACAGTAAACCTTCCCATGTCCATCGGCATCTATTACTGGAATCCCAGGAAGGAATTAAATTTCTGACAGTTAGAAGGATTACTCTCCCGGACAGATGTCGTCATTGTGCCTGTTGTATTCAATTCCGACGCAATTTCTGTGTTTCATCGTGAAGTTGAAGGTCCACAGGTTACAGTAAACCTTCCCATGTCCATCGGAATCTATTACTGGAGTCCCAGGAAAGAATTAAAATTCCGACAGTTAGAAGGATTACCCTCCCGGACAGATGTTGTCATTGTGCCTGTTGTATTCAATTCCGACGCAATTTCTGTGTTTCATCGTCAAGTTGAAGGTCCACAGGTTACAGTAAACCTTCCCATGTCCATCGGAATCCATTACTGAAATCCCAGGATAGAATTAAATTTCTGACAGTTAGAAGGATTACTCTCCCGGACAGATGTTGTCATTGTGCCTGTTGTATTCAATTCCGTCGCAATTTCTGTGTTTCATCGTCAAGTTGAAGGTCCACAGGTTACAGTAAACCTTCCCATGTCCATCGGAATCTATTACTGGAATTCCAGCAAAGAATCAAAGCACAGTCTTATAGAAGCATTACTCTCCCGGACAGAAGTCGGCATGGTGCCTGTGGTATTCAATTCCGACGCAAAATCTGTGTTTCTTCGTCAAGTTGAAGGTCCACAGGTTACAGTAAACCTTCCCATGTCCATCGGAATCTATTACTGTAATCCCAGGAAAGAATTAAAATTCTGACAGTTAGAAGGATTACTCTCCCGGACAGATGTCGTCATTGTGCCTGTCGTATTCAATTCCGACGCAATTTCTGTGTTTCATCGTCAAGTTGAAGGTCCACAGGTTACAGTAAACCTTCCCATGTCCATCGGAATCTATTACTGGAATCCCAGGAAAGAATTAAAATTCTGACAGTTAGAAGGATTACTCTCCCGGACAGATGTCGTCATTGTGCCTGTTGTATTCAATTCCGACGCAATTTCTGTGTTTCATCGTCAAGGTGAAAGTCCACAGGTTACAGTAAACCTTCCCATGTCCATCGGAATCTATTACTGGAATCCCAGGAAAGAATTAAAATTCTGACAGTTAGAATTATTACCCTCCCGGACAGATGTCGTCATTGTGCCTGTTGTATTCAATTCCGACGCAATTTCTGTGTTTCATCGTCAAGTTGAAGGTCCAGAGGTTACAGTAAACCTTCCCATGTCCATCGGCATCTATTACTGGAATCCCAGCAAAGAATCAAAGCACAGACAGATAGAAGCATAACTCTCCCGGACAGAAGTCGGCATGGTGCCTGTTGTATTCAATTCCGACGCAATTTCTGTGTTTCATCGTCAAGGTGAAAGTCCACAGGTTACAGTAAACCTTCCCATGTCCATCGGAATCTATTACTGGAATCCCAGGAAAGAATTAAAATTCTGACAGTTAGAATTATTACCCTCCCGGACAGATGTCGTTATTGTGCCTGTTGTATTCAATTCCGACGCAATTTCTGTGTTTCATCGTCAAGTTGAAGGTCCAGAGGTTACAGTAAACCTTCCCATGTCCATCGGCATCTATTACTGGAATCCCAGCAAGGAATCAAAGCACAGACGGATAGAAGCATTACTCTCCCGGACAGAAGTCGGCATGGTGCCTGTTGTATTCAATTCCGACGCAATGTCTGTGTTTCTTCGTCAAATTGATGGTCCACTGGTTACAGTAAACCTTCCCATTTCCATCGGAATCTATTACTGGAATCCCAGCAAAGAATCAAAGCACAGAAAGATAGAAGCATTACTCTCCCGGACAGAAGTCGGCATGGTTCCTTTTGTATTCAATTCCGACGCAATATCTGTGTTTCTGCGTAAAGTTGAACTTCCACAGGTTACAGTAAACCTTCCCACGTCCATCGGAATCTATCACTGGAAACGCAGCAAAAAATTAAAGCACAGACAGATAGAAGCATTACTCTCCCGGACAGAAGTCGGCATGGTGACTGTTGTATTCAATTCCGACGCAATATCTGTGTTTCTTCGTCAAGTTGAAGGTCCACAGGTTACAATAAACCTTCCCATGTCCATCGGAGTGTATTACTGTAATCCCAGGAAAGAATTAAAATTCTGACAGTTAGAAGGATTACTCTCCCGGACAGATGTCGTCATTGTGCCTGTTGTATTCAATTCCGACGCAATTTCTGTGTTTCATCGTCAAGTTGAAGGTCCACAGGTTACAGTAAACCTTCCCATGTCCATCGGAGTCTATTACTGTAATCCCAGGAAAGAATTAAAATTCTGACAGTTAGAAGGATTACTCTCCCGGACAGATGTCGTCAATGTGCCTGTTGTATTCAATTCCGACGCAATTTCTGTGTTTCATCGTCAAGTTGAAGGTCCACAGGTTACAGTAAACCTTCCCATGTCCATCGGAGTCTATTACTGTAATCCCAGGAAAGAATTAAAATTCTGACAGTTAGAAGGATTACTCTCCCGGACAGATGTCGTCATTGTGCATGTTGTATTCAATTCCGACGCAATTTCTGTGTTTCATCGTCAGGTTGAAGGTCCACAGGTTACAGTAAACCTTCCCAAGTCCATCGGAGTCTATTACTGTAATCCCAGGAAAGAATTATAATTCTGACAGTTAGAAGGATTACTCTCCCGGACAGATGTCGTCATTGTGCCTGTTGTATTCATTTCCGACGCTATTTGTGTGTTCCATCGTCAAGTTGAAGGTCCAGAGGTTACAGTAAACCTTCCCATGTCCATCGGAGTCTATTACTGTAATCCCAGGAAAGGATTTAAATTCTGACAGTTAGAAGGATTACTCTCCCGGACAGATGTCGTCATTGTGCCTGTTGTATTCAATTCCGACGCAAATTCTGTGTTTCATCGTCAAGTTGAAGGTCCACAGGTTACAGTAAACCTTCCCATGTCCATCGGCATCTATTACTGGAATTCCAGCAAAGAATCAAGGCACAGACAGATAGAAGCATTACTCTCCCGGACAGAAGTCGGCATGGTGCCTGTTGTATTCAATTCCGACGCAATATCTGTGTTTCTTCGTCAAGTTGAAGGTCCACAGGTTACAGTAAACCTTCCCATGTCCATCAGAGTCTATTACTGTAATCCCAGGAAGGAATTAAAATTCTGACAGTTAGAAGGATTACTCTCCCGGACAGATGTCGTCATTGTGCCGGTTGTATTCAATTCCGACGCAATTTCTGTAATTCATCGTCAAGTTGAAGGTCCACAGGTTACAGTAAACTTTCCCATGTCGATCGGAAACTATTACTGAAATCCCAGCAAAGAATCAAAGCACAGACAGATAGAAGCATTACTCTCCCGGACAGAAGTCGGCAGGGTGCCTGTTGTATTCAATTCCGACGCAATATCTGTGTTTCTTCGTCAAGTTGAAGGTCCAGAGGTTACAATAACCCTTCCCATGTCCATCGGAGTCTATTACTGTAATCCCAGGAAAGAATTAAAATTCTGACAGTTAGAAGGATTACTCTCCCGGACAGATGTCGTCATTGTGCCTGTTGTATTCAATTCCGACGCAATTTCTGTGTTTCATCGTGAAGTTGAAGGTCCACAGGTTACAGTAAACCTTCCCATGTCCATCGGCATCTATTACTGGAATCCCAGGAAGGAATTAAATTTCTGACAGTTAGAAGGATTACTCTCCCGGACAGATGTCGTCATTGTGCCTGTTGTATTCAATTCCGACGCAATTTCTGTGTTTCATCGTGAAGTTGAAGGTCCACAGGTTACAGTAAACCTTCCCATGTCCATCGGAATCTATTACTGGAGTCCCAGGAAAGAATTAAAATTCCGACAGTTAGAAGGATTACCCTCCCGGACAGATGTTGTCATTGTGCCTGTTGTATTCAATTCCGACGCAATTTCTGTGTTTCATCGTCAAGTTGAAGGTCCACAGGTTACAGTAAACCTTCCCATGTCCATCGGAATCCATTACTGAAATCCCAGGATAGAATTAAATTTCTGACAGTTAGAAGGATTACTCTCCCGGACAGATGTTGTCATTGTGCCTGTTGTATTCAATTCCGTCGCAATTTCTGTGTTTCATCGTCAAGTTGAAGGTCCACAGGTTACAGTAAACCTTCCCATGTCCATCGGAATCTATTACTGGAATTCCAGCAAAGAATCAAAGCACAGTCTTATGGAAGCATTACTCTCCCGGACAGAAGTCGGCATGGTGCCTGTGGTATTCAATTCCGACGCAAAATCTGTGTTTCTTCGTCAAGTTGAAGGTCCACAGGTTACAGTAAACCTTCCCATGTCCATAGGAATCTATTACTGGAATCCCAGGAAAGAATTAAAATTCTGACAGTTAGAAGGATTACTCTCCCGAACAGATGTCGTCATTGTGAATGTTGTATTCAATTCCGACGCAATTTCTGTGTTTCATCGTCAAGTTGAAGTTCCACAGGTTACTGTAAATCTTTCCATGTCCATCGGCATCTATTACTGGAATCCCAGCAAAGAATCAAAGCACAGACAGATAGAAGCATTACTCTCTCGGACAGAAGTCGGCATGGTGCCTGTTGTATTCAATTCCGACGCAATATCTGTGTTACTTCGTCACGTTGAAGGTCCACAGGTTACAGTAAACCTTCCCATGTCCATCGGAATCTATTACTGTAATCCCAGGAAAGAATTAAAATTCTGACAGTTAGAAGGATTACTCTCCCGGACAGATGTCGTCATTGTGCCTGTCGTATTCAATTCCGACGCAATTTCTGTGTTTCATCGTCAAGTTGAAGGTCCACAGGTTACAGTAAACCTTCCCATGTCCATCGGAATCTATTACTGGAATCCCAGGAAAGAATTAAAATTCTGACAGTTAGAAGGATTACTCTCCCGGACAGATGTCGTCATTGTGCCTGTTGTATTCAATTCCGACGCAATTTCTGTGTTTCATCGTCAAGGTGAAAGTCCACAGGTTACAGTAAACCTTCCCATGTCCATCGGCATCTATTACTGGAATCCCAGCAAAGAATCAAAGCACAGACAGATAGAAGCATAACTCTCCCGGACAGAAGTCGGCATGGTGCCTGTTGTATTCAATTCCGACGCAATTTCTGTGTTTCATCGTCAAGGTGAAAGTCCACAGGTTACAGTAAACCTTCCCATGTCCATCGGAATCTATTACTGGAATCCCAGGAAAGAATTAAAATTCTGACAGTTAGAATTATTACCCTCCCGGACAGATGTCGTTATTGTGCCTGTTGTATTCAATTCCGACGCAATTTCTGTGTTTCATCGTCAAGTTGAAGGTCCAGAGGTTACAGTAAACCTTCCCATGTCCATCGGCATCTATTACTGGAATCCCAGCAAAGAATCAAAGCACAGACAGATAGAAGCATAACTCTCCCGGACAGAAGTCGGCATGGTGCCTGTTGTATTCAATTCCGACGCAATAACTGTGTTTCTTCGTCAAGTTGAAGGTCCACAGGTTACAGTAAACCTTCCCATGTCCATCGGAGTCTATTACTGTGATCCCAGGAAAGAATTAAAATTCTGACAGTTAGAAGGATTACTCTCCCGGACAGATGTCGTCATTGTGCCTGTTGTATTCGATTCCGACGCAATGTCTGTGTTTCATCGTCAAGTTGAAGGTCCACAGGTTACAGTAAACCTTCCCATGTCGATCTGAATCTATTACTTAAATCCCAGCAAAGAATCAAAGCACAGACAGATAGAAGCATTACTCTCCCGGACAGAAGTCGGCATGGTGCCTGTTGTATTCAATTCCGGCGCAATATCTGTGTTTCTTCGTCAAGTGGAAGGTCCACAGGTTACAGTAAACCTTCTCATGTCGATCGGAATCTATTACTGGAATCCCAGGAAAGAATCAAAGCACAGATAGATAAAAGCATTGCACTCCCGGACACAAGTCGGCATGGTGCCTGTTGTATTCAATTCCGACGCAATTTCCGTGTTTCATCGTCAAGTTGAAGGTCCACAGGTCACAGTAAACCTTCCCATGTCCATCGGAGTCTATTACTGTAATCCCAGGAAAGAATTAAAATTCTGACAGTTAGAAGGATTACTCTCCCGGACAGATGTCGTCATTGGGCCTGTTGTATTTAATTCCGACGCAATTTCTGTGTTTCATCGTCAAGTTGAAGGTCCACAGGTTACAGTAAACCTTCCCATGTCCATCGGAATCTATTACTGGAATCCCAGCAAAGAATCATAGCACAGACAGATAGAAGCATTACTCTCCCGGACAGAAGTCGGCATGGTGCCTTTTGTATTCAATTCCGAAGCAATATCTGTGTTTCGTCGTCAAGTTGAAGGTCCACAGGTTACAGTGAACCTTCCCATGTCCATTGGAGTCTATTACTGGAATCCCAAGAAAGAATTAACAGTCTGACAGTTAGAAGGATTACTCTCCCGGACTAATGTCGTCATTGTGTCTGTTTTATTCAATTCCGACGCAATTTCTGTGTTTCATCGTCAAGTTGTAGGTCGACAGGTTACAGTAAACCTTCCCATGTCCATCGGAATCCATTACTGGAATCCCAGCAAAGAATCATAGCACAGACAGATAGAAGCATTACTCTCCCGGACAGAAGTCGGCATGGTGCCTTTTGTATTCAATTCCGAAGCAATATCTGTGTTTCTTCGTCAAGTTGAAGGTCTACAGGTTACAGTAATTCTTCCCATGTCCATCGGAGTCTATTACTGTAATCCCAGGAAAGAATTAAAATTCTGACAGTTAGAAGCATTACTCTCCCGGACAGATGTCGTCATTGTGCCTGTTGTATTCAATTCCGACGCAATTTCTGTGTTTCATCGTCACGTTGAAGGTCCACAGGTTACAGTAAACCTTCACATGTCCATCGGAATCTATTACTGGAATCCCAGCAAAGAATCATAGCACAGACAGATAGAAGCATTACTCTCCAGGACAGAAGTCGGCATGGTGCCTGTTGTATTCAATTCCGACGCAATATCTGTGTTTCTTCGTAAAGTTGAAGGTCCACAGGTTACAGTAAACCTTCCCATGTCGATCGGAATCTATTACTGGAATCCCAGGAAAGAATCAAAGCACAGACAGATAAAAGCATTGCTCTCCCGGACACAAGTCGGCATGGTGCCTGTTGTATTCAATTCCGACGCAATTTCTGTGTTACATCGTCAAGTTGAATGTCCACAGGTTACAGGAAACCTTCCCATGTCCATTGGCATCTATTACTGGAATCCCAGCAAAGACTCAAAGCACAAGACAGATAGAAGCATTACTCTTCCGGACAGAAGTCGGCATGGTGGCTGTTGTATTCAATTCCGACGCAATATCTGTGTTTCTTCGTCAAGTTGAAGGTCCACAGGTTACAGTAAACCTTCCCATGTCCATCGGAATCTATTACTGGAATCCCAGCAAAAAATCAAAGCACAGACAAATAAAAGCATTACTCTCCCGGACAGAAGTCGGCATGGTGACTGTTGTATTCAATTCCGACGCAATATCTGTGATTCTTTGTCAAGTTGAAGGTCCACAGGTTACAGTAAACCTTCCCGTGTCCATCGGAATCTATTACTGGAATCCCAGCAAAGAATCAAAGCACAGACGGATAGAAGCATTACTCTCCCGGACAGAAGTCGACATGGTGCCTGTTGTATTCAAATCCGACGCAATATCTGTGTTTCTTCGTAAAGTTGAACTTTCACAGGTTACAGTAAACCTTCCCACGTCCATCGGAATCTATCACTGGAAACGCAGCAAAAAATCAAAGCACAGACAGATAGAAGCATTACTCTCCCGGACAGAAGTCGGCATGGTGACTGTTGTATTCAATTCCGACGCAATATCTGTGTTTCTTCGTCAAGTTGAAGGTCCACAGGTTACAGGAAACCTTCCCATGTCCATCGGAATCTATTACTGGAATCCCAGCAAGAAATCAAAGCACAGACAGATAGAAGCATAACTCCTTCGGACAGATGCCGTCATTGTGCCTGTTGTATTCAATTCCTTAGCAATTTCCGCGTTTTATTGTCAAGTTGAAGGTCCACATGTTACAGTATACCTTCCCATGTCCATCGGAATCTATTACTGGAATCCCAGCAAGGAATCAGAGCACAGACAGATAGAAGCATTACTCTCCCGGACAGAAGTCGGCATGGTGCCTTTTGTATTCAATTCCGACGCAATATCTGTGTTTCTTTTTTAAGTTGAAGGTCCACAGGTTACAGTAAACCTTCCCATGTCCATCGGAGTCTAATACTGGAATCCCAGAGTAAAAACAAAATACTGATATTATAAGCATTACTCTCCCGGACAGAAGTCGGCATGGAGCCTGTTGTATTCAATTCCGACGCAATTTCTGTGTTTCATCGTCAAGTTGAAGGTCCACAGGTTACAGTAAACCTTCCCATGTCGATCGGAATCTATTACTGGAATCCCAGGATAGAATCAAAGCACAGACAGTTAGAAGCATTACTCTCCCGGACAGAAGTCGGGACGGTGCCAGTTGTATTCGATTCCGACGCAATTTCCGTGTTTCATCGTCGAGTTGAAGGTCGTCAGGTTACAGTAAACCTTCCCATGTCCATCGGAATCTATTACTGGAATCCCAGCAAGGAATCAAAGCACAGACAGATAGAAGCATTACTCTCCCGGACAGAAGTCGGCATGGTGCCTGTTGTATTCAATTCCGACGCAATATCTGTGATTCTTCGTCACGTTGAATGTCCACAGGTTACAGTAATCCTTCCCATGTCCATCGGAATCTATTCCTGGAATCCCAGCAAAGAATCAAAGCAGAGACAGATAGAAGCATTACTCTCCCGGACAGAAGTCGGCATGGTGACTGTTGTATTCAATTCCGACGATATATCTGTGTTTCTTCGTCAACTTGAAGGTCCACTTGTTACAGTAAATCTTCCCATGTCCATCGGAATCTATTACAGGATTCCCAGCAAAGAAACAAAGCACAGACTGATAGAAGCATTACTCTCCCGGACAGAAGTCGGCATGGTGCCTGTTGTATTCAATTCCGACGCAATATCTGTGTTTCATCGTCACGTTGAAGGTCCACAGGTTACAGTAAACCTTCCCATGTCCATCGGAATCTATCACTGGAAACCCAGCAAAGAATCAAAGCACAGACAGATAGAAGCATTACTCTCCCGGACAGAAGTCGGCATTGTGCCTGTTGTATTCAATTCCGACGCAATTTCTGTGTTTCATCGTCAGGTTGAATGTCCACAGGTTACAGGAAACCTTCCCATGTCCATCGGCATCTATTACTGGGATCCCAGCAAAGAATCAAAGCACAGACAGATAGAAGCATTACTCTCCCGGACAGAAGTCGGCATGGTGCCTGTTGTATTCAATTCCGACGCAATATCTGTGTTTCTTCGTCAAGTTGAGAGTCCACAGGTTACAGTAAACCTTCCCATGTCCATCGGAGTCTATTACTGTAATCCCAGGAAAGAATTATAATTCTGACAGTTAGGAGGATTACGCTCCCGGACAGATGTCGTCAATGTGCCTGGTGTATTCAATTCCGACGCAATTTCTGTATTTCATCGACACGTTGAAGGTCCACAGGTCACAGTAAACATTCCCATGTCCATCGGAAGCTATTACTGGAATCCCAGCAAAGAAACAAATCACAAACAGATAGAAGCATTACTCTCCCGGACAGAAGTCGGCATGGAGCCGGTTGTATTCAATTCCAACACAATATATGTGTTTCTTCGTCAAGTTGAAGGTCCACAGGTTACAGTAAACCTTCTCATGTCGATCGGAATCTATTACTGGAATCCCAGGAAAGAATCAAAGCACAGACAGATAAAAGCATTGCTCTCCCGGACAGAAGTCGGTATGGTGCCTGTTGTATTCAATTCCGACGCAATATCTGTGTTTCCTCGTCAAGTTGAAGGTCCGCAGGTTACAGTAAACCTTCCCATGTCCATCGGAATCTATTACTGGAATCCCAGCAAAGAATCAAAGCACAGACAGATAGAAGCATTACTCTCCCGGACAGAAGTTGGCATGGTGCCTGTTGTATTCAATTCCGACGCAATATCTGTGTTTCTTCGTCAAGTTGAAGGTCCACAGGTTACAGTAAACCTTCCCATGTCCATCGGAATCTATCACTGGAAACACAGCAAAGAATCAAAGCACAGACAGATAGAAGCATTAGTCTCCCGGACAGAAGTCGGCATGGTGACTGTTGTATTCAATACCGACGCAATATCTGTGTTTCTTCGTCAAGTTGAAAGTCCACAGGTTACGGTAAACCATCCCATGTCCATCGGAATCTATTACTGGAATCCCAGCAAACAATCAAAGCACAGACAGATAGAAGCATTACTCTCCCGGACAGAAGTCGGCATGGTGCCTGGTGTATTCAATTCCGACGCAATATCTGTGTTTCTTCGTCAAGTTGAAGGTCTACAGGTTACAGTAAACCTTCCCATGTCCATCGGAGTCTATTACTGGAATCCCAGGAAAGAATTAAATTTCTGACAGTTAGAAGGATTACTCTCCCGGACAGATGTCGTCATTGTGCCTGTTGTATTCAATTCCGACGCAATTTCTGTGTTTCATCGTCAAGTGGAAGGTCCACAGGTTACAGTAAACCTTCCCAAGTCCATCGGAATCTGTTACTGGAATCCCAGCAAAGAATCAAAGCACAGACAGATAGAAGCATTACTCTTCCGGGGAGAAGTCGGCATGGTGCCTGTTGTATTCAATTCCGACGCAATATCTGTGTTTCTTCGTCAAGTTGAAGGTCCATAGGTTACAGTAAACCATCCCATGTCCATCGGAATTTATAACTGGAATCCCAGGAAAGAATTAAAATTCTGACAGTTAGAAGGATTACTCTCCCGGACAGATGTCGTCATTGTGCCTGTTGTATTCAATTCCGACGCAATTTCTGTGTTTCATCGTCAAGGTGAAGGTCCACAGGGTACAGAAAAACCTTCCCATGTCCATCGGAATCTATTACTGGAATCCCAGCAAAGAATCAAAGCACAGACAGATAGAAGCATTACTCTCCCGGACATATGTCGCCATTGTGTCTGTTATATTCAATTCCGACGCAATTTCTGTGATTCTTCGTCAAGTTGAAGGTACACAGGTTACAGTAAACCTTCCCATGTCCATCGGAGTCTATTACTGGAATCCCAGGAAAGAATTAAAATTCTGACAGTTAGAAGGATTACTCTCCCCGGACAGATGTGGTCATTGTGCCTGTTGTATTCAATTCCGACGCAATGTCTGTGTTTCATTGTCAAGTTGAAGATCCACAGGTTACAGTAAACCTTCCCATGTCCATCGGAATCTATTACTGGAATCCCAGCAAAGAATTAAAGCACTGACAGATAGAAGCATTACTCTCCCGGACAGAAGTCGGCATGGTGCCTAATGTATTCAATTCCGACGCATTTTCTGTGTTTCATCGTCAAGTAGAAGGTCCCACATGGTAAAGTAAACCTTCCCATGTCCATCCGAATCTATTACTGGCATCCCAGGAAAGATTCAAAGAAAAGACAGTTAGAAGCATTACTCTCCCGGACAGAAGTCGGCATGGTGCCTGTTGTATTCAATTCCGACGCAATTTCTGTGTTTCATCGTCAAGTTGAAGGTCCACAGGTTACAGTAAACCTTCCCATGTCCATCGGAGTCTATTACTGTAATCCCAGGAAAGAATTAAAATTCTGACAGTTAGAAGGATTACTCTCCCGGACAGATGTCGTCATTGTGCATGTTGTATTCAATTCCGACGCAATTTCTGTGTTTCATCGTCATGTTGAAGGTCCACAGGTTACAGTAAACCTTCCCAAGTCCATCGGAGTCTATTACTGTAATCCCAGGAAAGAATTATAATTCTGACAGTTAGAAGGATTACTCTCCCGGACAGATGTCGTCATTGTGCCTGTTGTATTCATTTCCGACGCTATTTGTGTGTTTCATCGTCAAGTTGAAGGTCCAGAGGTTACAGTAAACCTTCCTATGTCCATCGGAGTCTATTACTGTAATCCCAGGAAAGGATTTAAATTCTGACAGTTAGAAGGATTACTCTCCCGGACAGATGTCGTCATTGTGCCTGTTGTATTCAATTCCGACGCAAATTCTGTGTTTCATCGTCAAGTTGAAGGTCCACAGGTTACAGTAAACCTTCCCATGTCCATCGGCATCTATTACTGGAATTCCAGCAAAGAATCAAAGCACAGACAGATAGAAGCATTACTCTCCCGGACAGAAGTCGGCATGGTGCCTGTTGTATTCAATTCCGACGCAATATCTGTGTTTCTTCGTCAAGTTGAAGGTCCACAGGTTACAGTAAACCTTCCCATGTCCATCAGAGTCTATTACTGTAATCCCAGGAAGGAATTAAAATTCTGACAGTTAGAAGGATTACTCTCCCGGACAGATGTCGTCATTGTGCCGGTTGTATTCAATTCCGACGCAATTTCTGTAATTCATCGTCAAGTTGAAGGTCCACAGGTTACAGTAAACTTTCCCATGTCGATCGGAAACTATTACTGAAATCCCAGCAAAGAATCAAAGCACAGACAGATAGAAGCATTACTCTCCCGGACAGAAGTCGGCAGGGTGCCTGTTGTATTCAATTCCGACGCAATATCTGTGTTTCTTCGTCAAGTTGAAGGTCCAGAGGTTACAATAACCCTTCCCATGTCCATCGGAGTCTATTACTGTAATCCCAGGAAAGAATTAAAATTCTGACAGTTAGAAGGATTACTCTCCCGGACAGATGTCGTCATTGTGCCTGTTGTATTCAATTCCGACGCAATTTCTGTGTTTCATCGTCAAGTTGAAGGTCCACAGGTTACAGTAAACCTTCCCATGTCCATCGGAGTCTATTACTGTAATCCCAGGAAAGAATTAAAATTCTGACAGTTAGAATTATTACCCTCACGGACAGATGTCGTCATTGTGCCTGTTGTATTCAATTCCGACGCAATTTCTGTGTTTCATCGTCAAGTTGAAGGTCCACAGGTTACAGTAAACCTTCCCATGTCCATCGGCATCTATTACTGGAATCCCAGGAAGGAATTAAATTTCTGACAGTTAGAAGGATTACTCTCCCGGACAGATGTCGTCATTGTGCCTGTTGTATTCAATTCCGACGCAATTTCTGTGTTTCATCGTGAAGTTGAAGGTCCACAGGTTACAGTAAACCTTCCCATGTCCATCAGAATCTATTACTGGAGTCCCAGGAAAGAATTAAAATTCCGACAGTTAGAAGGATTACCCTCCCGGACAGATGTTGTCATTGTGCCTGTTGTATTCAATTCCGACGCAATTTCTGTGTTTCATCGTCAAGTTGAAGGTCCACAGGTTACAGTAAACCTTCCCATGTCCATCGGAATCCATTACTGAAATCCCAGGATAGAATTAAATATCTGACAGTTAGAAGGATTACTCTCCCGGACAGATGTTGTCATTGTGCCTGTTGTATTCAATTCCGTCGCAATTTCTGTGTTTCATCGTCAAGTTGAAGGTCCACAGGTTACAGTAAACCTTCCCATGTCCATCGGAATCTATTACTGGAATTCCAGCAAAGAATCAAAGCACAGTCTTATAGAAGCATTACTCTCCCGGACAGAAGTCGGCATGGTGCCTGTGGTATTCAATTCCGACGCAAAATCTGTGTTTCTTCGTCAAGTTGAAGGTCCACAGGTTACAGTAAACCTTCCCATGTCCATCGGAATCTATTACTGTAATCCAGGAAAGAATTAAAATTCTGACAGTTAGAAGGATTACTCTTCCGGACAGATGTCGTCATTGTGCCTGTCGTATTCAATTCCGACGCAATTTCTGTGTTTCATCGTCAAGTTGAAGGTCCACAGGTTACAGTAAACCTTCCCATGTCCATCGGAATCTATTACTGGAATCCCAGGAAAGAATTAAAATTCTGACAGTTAGAAGGATTACTCTCCCGGACAGATGTCGTCATTGTGCCTGTTGTATTCAATTCCGACGCAATTTCTGTGTTTCATCGTCAAGGTGAAAGTCCACAGGTTACAGTAAACCTTCCCATGTCCATCGGAATCTATTACTGGAATCCCAGGAAAGAATTAAAATTCTGACAGTTAGAATTATTACCCTCCCGGACAGATGTCGTCGATGTGCCTGTTGTATTCAATTCCGACGCAATTTCTGTGTTTCATCGTCAAGTTGAAGGTCCAGAGGTTACAGTAAACCTTCCCATGTCCATCGGCATCTATTACTGGAATCCCAGCAAAGAATCAAAGCACAGACAGATAGAAGCATAACTCTCCCGGACAGAAGTCGGCATGGTGCCTGTTGTATTCAATTCCGACGCAATTTCTGTGTTTCATCGTCAAGGTGAAAGTCCACAGGTTACAGTAAACCTTCCCATGTCCATCGGAATCTATTACTGGAATCCCAGGAAAGAATTAAAATTCTGACAGTTAGAATTATTACCCTCCCGGACAGATGTCGTTATTGTGCCTGTTGTATTCAATTCCGACGCAATTTCTGTGTTTCATCGTCAAGTTGAAGGTCCAGAGGTTACAGTAAACCTTCCCATGTCCATCGGCATCTATTACTGGAATCCCAGCAAGGAATCAAAGCACAGACGGATAGAAGCATTACTCTCCCGGACAGAAGTCGGCATGGTGCCTGTTGTATTCAATTCCGACGCAATGTCTGTGTTTCTTCGTCAAATTGATGGTCCACTGGTTACAGTAAACCTTCCCATTTCCATCGGAATCTATTACTGGAATCCCAGCAAAGAATCAAAGCACAGAAAGATAGAAGCATTACTCTCCCGGACAGAAGTCGGCATGGTTCCTTTTGTATTCAATTCCGACGCAATATCTGTGTTTCTGCGTAAAGTTGAACTTCCACAGGTTACAGTAAACCTTCCCACGTCCATCGGAATCTATCACTGGAAACGCAGCAAAAAATTAAAGCACAGACAGATAGAAGCATTACTCTCCCGGACAGAAGTCGGCATGGTGACTGTTGTATTCAATTCCGACGCAATATCTGTGTTTCTTCGTCAAGTTGAAGGTCCACAGGTTACAATAAACCTTCCCATGTCCATCGGAGTGTATTACTGTAATCCCAGGAAAGAATTAAAATTCTGACAGTTAGAAGGATTACTCTCCCGGACAGATGTCGTCATTGTGCCTGTTGTATTCAATTCCGACGCAATTTCTGTGTTTCATCGTCAAGTTGAAGGTCCACAGGTTACAGTAAACCTTCCCATGTCCATCGGAGTCTATTACTGTAATCCCAGGAAAGAATTAAAATTCTGACAGTTAGAAGGATTACTCTCCCGGACAGATGTCGTCAATGTGCCTGTTGTATTCAATTCCGACGCAATTTCTGTGTTTCATCGTCAAGTTGAAGGTCCACAGGTTACAGTAAACCTTCCCATGTCCATCGGAGTCTATTACTGTAATCCCAGGAAAGAATTAAAATTCTGACAGTTAGAAGGATTACTCTCCCGGACAGATGTCGTCATTGTGCATGTTGTATTCAATTCCGACGCAATTTCTGTGTTTCATCGTCAGGTTGAAGGTCCACAGGTTACAGTAAACCTTCCCAAGTCCATCGGAGTCTATTACTGTAATCCCAGGAAAGAATTATAATTCTGACAGTTAGAAGGATTACTCTCCCGGACAGATGTCGTCATTGTGCCTGTTGTATTCATTTCCGACGCTATTTGTGTGTTTCATCGTCAAGTTGAAGGTCCAGAGGTTACAGTAAACCTTCCCATGTCCATCGGAGTCTATTACTGTAATCCCAGGAAAGGATTTAAATTCTGACAGTTAGAAGTGTTACTCTCCCGGACAGATGTCGTCATTGTGCCTGTTGTATTCAATTCCGACGCAAATTCTGTGTTTCATCGTCAAGTTGAAGGTCCACAGGTTACAGTAAACCTTCCCATGTCCATCGGCATCTATTACTGGAATTCCAGCAAAGAATCAAGGCACAGACAGATAGAAGCATTACTCTCCCGGACAGAAGTCGGCATGGTGCCTGTTGTATTCAATTCCGACGCAATATCTGTGTTTCTTCGTCAAGTTGAAGGTCCACAGGTTACAGTAAACCTTCCCATGTCCATCAGAGTCTATTACTGTAATCCCAGGAAGGAATTAAAATTCTGACAGTTAGAAGGATTACTCTCCCGGACAGATGTCGTCATTGTGCCGGTTGTATTCAATTCCGACGCAATTTCTGTAATTCATCGTCAAGTTGAAGGTCCACAGGTTACAGTAAACTTTCCCATGTCGATCGGAAACTATTACTGAAATCCCAGCAAAGAATCAAAGCACAGACAGATAGAAGCATTACTCTCCCGGACAGAAGTCGGCAGGGTGCCTGTTGTATTCAATTCCGACGCAATATCTGTGTTTCTTCGTCAAGTTGAAGGTCCAGAGGTTACAATAACCCTTCCCATGTCCATCGGAGTCTATTACTGTAATCCCAGGAAAGAATTAAAATTCTGACAGTTAGAAGGATTACTCTCCCGGACAGATGTCGTCATTGTGCCTGTTGTATTCAATTCCGACGCAATTTCTGTGTTTCATCGTCAAGTTGAAGGTCCACAGGTTACAGTAAACCTTCCCATGTCCATCGGAGTCTATTACTGTAATCCCAGGAAAGAATTAAAATTCTGACAGTTAGAATTATTACCCTCACGGACAGATGTCGTCATTGTGCCTGTTGTATTCAATTCCGACGCAATTTCTGTGTTTCATCGTCAAGTTGAAGGTCCACAGGTTACAGTAAACCTTCCCATGTCCATCGGCATCTATTACTGGAATCCCAGGAAGGAATTAAATTTCTGACAGTTAGAAGGATTACTCTCCCGGACAGATGTCGTCATTGTGCCTGTTGTATTCAATTCCGACGCAATTTCTGTGTTTCATCGTGAAGTTGAAGGTGCACAGGTTACAGTAAACCTTCCCATGTCCATCGGAATCTATTACTGGAGTCCCAGGAAAGAATTAAAATTCCGACAGTTAGAAGGATTACCCTCCCGGACAGATGTTGTCATTGTGCCTGTTGTATTCAATTCCGACGCAATTTCTGTGTTTCATCGTCAAGTTGAAGGTCCACAGGTTACAGTAAACCTTCCCATGTCCATCGGAATCCATTACTGAAATCCCAGGATAGAATTAAATTTCTGACAGTTAGAAGGATTACTCTCCCGGACAGATGTTGTCATTGTGCCTGTTGTATTCAATTCCGTCGCAATTTCTGTGTTTCATCGTCAAGTTGAAGGTCCACAGGTTACAGTAAACCTTCCCATGTCCATCGGAATCTATTACTGGAATTCCAGCAAAGAATCAAAGCACAGTCTTATAGAAGCATTACTCTCCCGGACAGAAGTCGGCATGGTGCCTGTGGTATTCAATTCCGACGCAAAATCTGTGTTTCTTCGTCAAGTTGAAGGTCCACAGGTTACAGTAAACCTTCCCATGTCCATAGGAATCTATTACTGGAATCCCAGGAAAGAATTAAAATTCTGACAGTTAGAAGGATTACTCTCCCGAACAGATGTCGTCATTGTGAATGTTGTATTCAATTCCGACGCAATTTCTGTGTTTCATCGTCAAGTTGAAGTTCCACAGGTTACTGTAAAACTTTCCATGTCCATCGGCATCTATTACTGGAATCCCAGCAAAGAATCAAAGCACAGACAGATAGAAGCATTACTCTCTCGGACAGAAGTCGGCATGGTGCCTGTTGTATTCAATTCCGACGCAATATCTGTGTTACTTCGTCACGTTGAAGGTCCACAGGTTACAGTAAACCTTCCCATGTCCATCGGAATCTATTACTGTAATCCCAGGAAAGAATTAAAATTCTGACAGTTAGAAGGATTACTCTCCCGGACAGATGTCGTCATTGTGCCTGTCGTATTCAATTCCGACGCAATTTCTGTGTTTCATCGTCAAGTTGAAGGTCCACAGGTTACAGTAAACCTTCCCATGTCCATCGGAATCTATTACTGGAATCCCAGGAAAGAATTAAAATTCTGACAGTTAGAAGGATTACTCTCCCGGACAGATGTCGTCATTGTGCCTGTTGTATTCAATTCCGACGCAATTTCTGTGTTTCATCGTCAAGGTGAAAGTCCACAGGTTACAGTAAACCTTCCCATGTCCATCGGAATCTATTACTGGAATCCCAGGAAAGAATTAAAATTCTGACAGTTAGAATTATTACCCTCCCGGACAGATGTCGTCATTGTGCCTGTTGTATTCAATTCCGACGCAATTTCTGTGTTTCATCGTCAAGTTGAAGGTCCAGAGGTTACAGTAAACCTTCCCATGTCCATCGGCATCTATTACTGGAATCCCAGCAAAGAATCAAAGCACAGACAGATAGAAGCATAACTCTCCCCGGACAGAAGTCGGCATGGTGCCTGTTGTATTCAATCCGACGCAATTTCTGTGTTTCATCGTCAAGGTGAAAGTCCACAGGTTACAGTAAACCTTCCCATGTCCATCGGAATCTATTACTGGAATCCCAGGAAAGAATTAAAATTCTGACAGTTAGAATTATTACCCTCCCGGACAGATGTCGTTATTGTGCCTGTTGTATTCAATTCCGACGCAATTTCTGTGTTTCATCGTCAAGTTGAAGGTCCAGAGGTTACAGTAAACCTTCCCATGTCCATCGGCATCTATTACTGGAATCCCAGCAAAGAATCAAAGCACAGACAGATAGAAGCATAACTCTCCCGGACAGAAGTCGGCATGGTGCCTGTTGTATTCAATTCCGACGCAATAACTGTGTTTCTTCGTCAAGTTGAAGGTCCACAGGTTACAGTAAACCTTCCCATGTCCATCGGAGTCTATTACTGTGATCCCAGGAAAGAATTAAAATTCTGACAGTTAGAAGGATTACTCTCCCGGACAGATGTCGTCATTGTGCCTGTTGTATTCAATTCCGACGCAATGTCTGTGTTTCATCGTCAAGTTGAAGGTCCACAGGTTACAGTAAACCTTCCCATGTCGATCTGAATCTATTACTGAAATCCCAGCAAAGAATCAAAGCACAGACAGATAGAAGCATTACTCTCCCGGACAGAAGTCGGCATGGTGCCTGTTGTATTCAATTCCGGCGCAATATCTGTGTTTCTTCGTCAAGTGGAAGGTCCACAGGTTACAGTAAACCTTCTCATGTCGATCGGAATCTATTACTGGAATCCCAGGAAAGAATCAAAGCACAGATAGATAAAAGCATTGCACTCCCGGACACAAGTCGGCATGGTGCCTGTTGTATTCAATTCCGACGCAATTTCCGTGTTTCATCGTCAAGTTGAAGGTCCACAGGTAACAGTAAACCTTCCCATGTCCATCGGAGTCTATTACTGTAATCCCAGGAAAGAATTAAAATTCTGACAGTTAGAAGGATTACTCTCCCGGACAGATGTCGTCATTGGGCCTGTTGTATTCAATTCCGACGCAATTTCTGTGTTTCATCGTCAAGTTGAAGGTCCACAGGTTACAGTAAACCTTCCCATGTCCATCGGAATCTATTACTGGAATCCCAGCAAAGAATCATAGCACAGACAGATAGAAGCATTACTCTCCCGGACAGAAGTCGGCATGGTGCCTTTTGTATTCAATTCCGAAGCAATATCTGTGTTTCGTCGTCAAGTTGAAGGTCCACAGGTTACAGTGAACCTTCCCATGTCCTTCGGAGTCTATTACTGGAATCCCAAGAAAGAATTAACAGTCTGACAGTTAGAAGGATTACTCTCCCGGACTAATGTCGTCATTGTGTCTGTTTTATTCAATTCCGACGCAATTTCTGTGTTTCATCGTCAAGTTGTAGGTCGACAGGTTACAGTAAACCTTCCCATGTCCATCGGAATCCATTACTGGAATCCCAGCAAAGAATCATAGCACAGACAGATAGAAGCATTACTCTCCCGGACAGAAGTCGGCATGGTGCCTTTTGTATTCAATTCCGAAGCAATATCTGTGTTTCTTCGTCAAGTTGAAGGTCTACAGGTTACAGTAATTCTTCCCATGTCCATCGGAGTCTATTACTGTAATCCCAGGAAAGAATTAAAATTCTGACAGTTAGAAGCATTACTCTCCCGGACAGATGTCGTCATTGTGCCTGTTGTATTCAATTCCGACGCAATTTCTGTGTTTCATCGTCACGTTGAAGGTCCACAGGTTACAGTAAACCTTCACATGTCCATCGGAATCTATTACTGGAATCCCAGCAAAGAATCATAGCACAGACAGATAGAAGCATTACTCTCCAGGACAGAAGTCGGCATGGTGCCTGTTGTATTCAATTCCGACGCAATATCTGTGTTTCTTCGTAAAGTTGAAGGTCCACAGGTTACAGTAAACCTTCCCATGTCGATCGGAATCTATTACTGGAATCCCAGGAAAGAATCAAAGCACAGACAGATAAAAGCATTGCTCTCCCGGACACAAGTCGGCATGGTGCCTGTTGTATTCAATTCCGCCGCAATTTCTGTGTTACATCGTCAAGTTGAATGTCCACAGGTTACAGGAAACCTTCCCATGTCCATTGGCATCTATTACTGGAATCCCAGCAAAGACTCAAAGCACAAGACAGATAGAAGCATTACTCTTCCGGACAGAAGTCGGCATGGTGCCTGTTGTATTCAATTCCGACGCAATATCTGTGTTTCTTCGTCAAGTTGAAGGTCCACAGGTTACAGTAAACCTTCCCATGTCCATCGGAATCTATTACTGGAATCCCAGCAAAAAATCAAAGCACAGACAGATAAAAGCATTACTCTCCCGGACAGAAGTCGGCATGGTGACTGTTGTATTCAATTCCGACGCAATATCTGTGATTCTTTGTCAAGTTGAAGGTCCACAGGTTACAGTAAACCTTCCCGTGTCCATCGGAATCTATTACTGGAATCCCAGCAAAGAATCAAAGCACAGACGGATAGAAGCATTACTCTCCCGGACAGAAGTCGACATGGTGCCTGTTGTATTCAAATCCGACGCAATATCTGTGTTTCTTCGTAAAGTTGAACTTTCACAGGTTACAGTAAACCTTCCCACGTCCATCGGAATCTATCACTGGAAACGCAGCAAAAAATCAAAGCACAGACAGATAGAAGCATTACTCTCCCGGACAGAAGTCGGCATGGTGACTGTTGTATTCAATTCCGACGCAATATCTGTGTTTCTTCGTCAAGTTGAAGGTCCACAGGTTACAGGAAACCTTCCCATGTCCATCGGAATCTATTACTGGAATCCCAGCAAGAAATCAAAGCACAGACAGATAGAAGCATAACTCCTTCGGACAGATGCCGTCATTGTGCCTGTTGTATTCAATTCCTTAGCAATTTCCGCGTTTTATTGTCAAGTTGAAGGTCCACATGTTACAGTATACCTTCCCATGTCCATCGGAATCTATTACTGGAATCCCAGCAAGGAATCAGAGCACAGACAGATAGAAGCATTACTCTCCCGGACAGAAGTCGGCATGGTGCCTTTTGTATTCAATTCCGACGCAATATCTGTGTTTCTTTTTTAAGTTGAAGGTCCACAGGTTACAGTAAACCTTCCCATGTCCATCGGAGTCTAATACTGGAATCCCAGAGTAAAAACAAAATACTGATATTATAAGCATTACTCTCCCGGACAGAAGTCGGCATGGAGCCTGTTGTATTCAATTCCGACGCAATTTCTGTGTTTCATCGTCAAGTTGAAGGTCCACAGGTTACAGTAAACCTTCCCATGTCGATCGGAATCTATTACTGGAATCCCAGGATAGAATCAAAGCACAGACAGTTAGAAGCATTACTCTCCCGGACAGAAGTCGGGACGGTGCCAGTTGTATTCGATTCCGACGCAATTTCCGTGTTTCATCGTCGAGTTGAAGGTCGTCAGGTTACAGTAAACCTTCCCATGTCCATCGGAATCTATTACTGGAATCCCAGCAAGGAATCAAAGCACAGACAGATAGAAGCATTACTCTCCCGGACAGAAGTCGGCATGGTGCCTGTTGTATTCAATTCCGACGCAATATCTGTGATTCTTCGTCACGTTGAAGGTCCACAGGTTACAGTAATCCTTCCCATGTCCATCGGAATCTATTCCTGGAATCCCAGCAAAGAATCAAAGCAGAGACAGATAGAAGCATTACTCTCCCGGACAGAAGTCGGCATGGTGACTGTTGTATTCAATTCCGACGATATATCTGTGTTTCTTCGTCAACTTGAAGGTCCACTTGTTACAGTAAATCTTCCCATGTCCATCGGAATCTATTACAGGATTCCCAGCAAAGAAACAAAGCACAGACTGATAGAAGCATTACTCTCCCGGACAGAAGTCGGCATGGTGCCTGTTGTATTCAATTCCGACGCAATATCTGTGTTTCATCGTCACGTTGAAGGTCCACAGGTTACAGTAAAGCTTCCATGTCCATCGGAATCTATCACTGGAAACCCAGCAAAGAATCAAAGCAC
>NW_025728993.1:0-41265 GCF_021461385.2 Schistocerca piceifrons | reverse complement strand
TTTTTCCCCCCTTTCTTTGCCTTTTTTCCCCCCTTTCTTTGCCTTTTTTCCCCCCTTTCTTTGCCTTTTTTCCCCCCTTTCTTTGCCTTTTTTCCCCCCTTTCTTTGCCTTTTTTCCCCCCTTTCTTTGCCTTTTTTCCCCCCTTTCTTTGCCTTTTTTCCCCCCTTTCTTTGCCTTTTTTCCCCCCTTTCTTTGCCTTTTTTCCCCCCTTTCTTTGCCTTTTTTCCCCCCTATCTTTGCCTTTTTTCCCCCCTATCTTTGCCTTTTTTCCCCCCTATCTTTGCCTTTTTTCCCCCCTATCTTTGCCTTTTTTCCCCCCTATCTTTGCCTTTTTTCCCCCCTATCTTTGCCTTTTTTCCCCCCTATCTTTGCCTTTTTTCCCCCCTATCTTTGCCTTTTTTCCCCCCTATCTTTGCCTTTTTTCCCCCCTATCTTTGCCTTTTTTCCCCCCTATCTTTGCCTTTTTTCCCCCCTATCTTTGCCTTTTTTCCCCCCTATCTTTGCCTTTTTTCCCCCCTATCTTTCTTTCTTTGCCTTTTTTCCCCCCTATCTTTCTTTCTTTGCCTTTTTTTACCCTAGCTTCCTTTGCCTTTTCCCCCCCCTTTCTTTGCCCCTTTTCCCCTTTCTTCGCTCTTCCTCCCTGTGTGTGTCTGAAGGCCGACCCACGCATTTTTGTGTGTAGCCGGTGACGGGGTAACATGTAATTCCATGCTCCGGATAGACAGGTAGGACGCGTACGTACCCCCTGGTAACAGCCAGGCCCAGGGAGGGGTGATTACCCGGGCTGATACCTTCCGCAAGTGCCGATTGGTCCCTCCGTCCGTATGTCAGGTGGTGTGACCTGAGGTGTGAACAATGACCTAAGGCGGGAGTGCCCTCAGAGAGGGCCCCCACAAGGGAGGAGCGCGCCATCGGAGACGCCGGTAATCATGGCGGATTCTTCCGCAATGGTTTCCTCACCTTCCACTATGTCTGCTCACAAGCGTAAGTTCACTGAGTCTCAGCCACAGACGGTTCTTCCATCGTTGCCACATTTCCTTGTTGTTTCTCGGTCTGATGAAGGTCACGACTTCTCCACGGTCAACCCTTTCATTATTCAGAAAGGTGTCGACGCAATTACAGGTCCTGTAAAGTCTTGTTTCAGATTACGAAATGGCACCCTGTCGCTAGAAACAGTCAGTGCCCTCCAGGCACAAAAATTGCTGTGTACTTCTCTGCTCCACACCTTCCCTGTCCGGGTTGAAGCGCACCGAACTTTAAATTCCTCGCGTGGAGTCGTTTATACACACTCCCTCGATGGATTGTCTGACGAAGAAATTCAGCACTACCTGTCTGACCAGGGCGTCACGGCTGTTCATAGTTGTGAAAAGGGTTGACGCGAACATCATTCCAACCCGCACTGTCTTCTTGACATTTGACAAAGTTCAACTCCCATCGAAAATCAAAGCAGGCTATGAGATAATTTCCGTTCGCCCTTACGTCCCAAACCCTACGCATTGCTATTGGTGTCAGCGGTTCAATCACACCAGCCAGTCCTGTTCCAATCCGGCCAAATGTGTTACGTGTGGCAAGGATGCCCATGAAAACGCTGCTTCCTCTCGAGATTGCCCCGTTTTTAAGGACGAAAATCTCATCCAGGAAATCAGAGTGAAGGAAAAGGTGTCGACCTTTGCTGCTCGAAAATTATTCGCCAGTCGACAGCCCACCGTGCCTCAGACAGGAAAATACAGCACTGTCCTTGCTTCTCCTCGGCCGACAAAGGAGGCGGCCATGCAGACTTGCAGCCTCACCTTTAGTGCCACGGTCGTCAGATCGGCCAGTGCAAAGATCGCCCGTTCAACCTCACCACTTTCGCCTGCCCACTCTATGGCTCACCCTTCGTCGGGTTCTGCTAAATCTCGAGTTCAAAAGTCAGACACCAAGACTTCGAAAAAAGAGCATACTCATGAAGAGTTTTTACGTACCGCAACTTCCCAACCATCGGTTCCTCCTTCATCTAAACATCATACTTCCAAGAAGGCTACAAAGAAACACAGTTCCTCTCCTTCTCTGCCAAGGCGTGTCCCATCTACAGCACCACCTGGCGGAAATCGCCCTCGGCCGTCTTCTGTGTCGCCGAGGCGCACTGGTGGCGGCCGATCGCTGGTGGCAGGAACTGCTCCTGAACAACCTATGGATCAGGATCTTCTGCCTTCGACTGAATGCCATTCCATGCTGTCGGTCGCAAGCTCTGAGCAGTCGTTGAGTTGACAGCGACCTTGGTCACATTCCTCCATTTTCTGTTCACCCTATGTCTATTATCCACTGGAATATCCGCGGCATTCGAGCCAATCGGGATGAATTGTGGACCCTCTTACAATCCCACTCGCCGGTCATCTTTCCCCCAGGGGGTCCACAACTCTTTTGTGGATACGTGCGTGGCGAGCACGGGGCCCCGAGCCATTGCAGCCTTCTTTCTCTCCCGGGCTGCATTTCCTTTCCCTTCCCCTCCTTTCCCCTCCATACCCCTTTCCCCTCGCCCTCTCCTCTCCCTCTACTGGTGTCCTTGCTTATGTTGGCCCCCGCTATCCTCCTGGTTCTGTTGGTTTTACACTCTGGCTTTGTTGCGTAATCATCTCCTCCTTTTGGCATTCCTTGGTCCCCCTCTGGGGTTTGACCTCCATTCCAAAATTTCTCTTCCGTAGTGTGAGCCATTTGGGGAAGAGCACCTTACCTAGTGTCTCCGACGTGTGCCCTCCTAGTATATTCCACCTTTTCTTCTACGTCGTTGTCTGATGCTAGGGTGCATAGCCAGCACGGTAGCCAGCCCGTGTGGTGGGGTCGCTATGTACCCTTTTGGTTGAGCCCCCTGAACACACAGGGATCACACTTCTGATACCTGAGCTGTGACCTCCTCATGCATGCCTTGGAGTGGTTGCTCGTCATCCTGGAGCATTGGAACTCCCGGCAATGGCCGCCGTGCCAGACGGCCCTTGCTGTGGCTGGGTGGCGCCCGTGAGGAGAGCCCCTGATCGGAGTGGGTGGTATCAGGGCGGACGCTATGCAGATGAAACGCATAAGGGTCCAAACCTCTGGCCGCTCTTCTGCGGCCGTCTCTCTGCGTGGTACTGATTCCTCAAGTGCTGCTTCTCTTGCCCCTTCGGCCTTCCCTTCCGTGGCTACCCCCTGGGAGGAGGGTCAGGCCTGTCGTCTAGGGGCAAAACCTTTCCCCCGTTATCTAGTTTGCACCAGGACTGATGGAGATACTTTCACCAGTGTCAAACCTTTATTCTTTGTGGAACACATTGAAGACAAGTTCGGCGAAGTCGACTCCCTGAGCAAGATGCGGTCGGGTTCATTACTGATAAAAACTGCTTCGGCTGCCCAATCTGCGGCCCTTCGTGCCTGTACCCATCTTGGCACAATTCCCGTGTCCATTACCCCTCACCAGTCTCTAAATATGGTACAAGGTGTGATTTTTCACAGAGACCTCATCCTTCAAACTGATGAGGAACTTCGGGACAATCTCGGACGGCGGGGTGTTCACTTTGTTCGGCGTGTTCAGAAGGGTCCTAAAGATAATCGTATTGATACTGGTGCCTTTATCCTGGCCTTTGAAGGGGATACCCTTCCTGAGAAAGTTAAGATTATGGTCTATCGCTGTGATGTGAAGCCGTCCATCCCACCTCCTATGCGGTGTTTTAAGTGCTTGCGTTTTGGCCACATGTCTTCTCGCTGTACCCAGGACCCTCTCTGTGGTGACTGTGGACGTCCACTCCATGAGGGGAGTCCCTGTGTTCCCCCTCCTGTATGTGTAAATTGTCATGGTAGTCATTCTCCCCGTTCAGCAGATTGCCCAGTCTATAAGAAAGAAAAAAAGATACAGGAGTATAAGTCTCTTGATCGTTTAAGCTACACAGAGGCCCGTAAGAAATATGCACGACTGCACCCTGTGTCCATGACATCTAGTTACGCCTTGGTTACATCTTCATCCCTTCCTCCCCCTTCCTTACCCTCGTCCCGGACCCCTCTCCTTCCCCCCTCCCCTGCGGCTCCCACACCTTCTCCTCTGGGCGCCGCTCCCCCTCCCCAGCCGGAGAAGTGTCCCACTCCTTCGGCGTCTGCCGGTCAAGGGCGCCTCTCCCGGGATGCCCCTTCCCGACACCTTCCAGGTCAAAGGTCTGCTGCAGCGCGGCGACCGCGAGAGCCGCGGTCTATCGGCCCCCAGGTCGCCCGGTCTCTTTCTGTTCCTGATCTTGCTGCAGCTGGCTCCATTATGCCACACAGCCCTCCTCGAACTCAGCCTGAAAAGAAGAAGAAACATAAGTTCCGGGACAAAGAGCCTCTGGTGTCACCGGAGGTCCCTTCCCCGGCTTCACAACCGGATTCTGACCTGTCGTTTATGGATGTCGCCCCCTCCTTGTCGGTGACGGGTGGGGACCCGGCGGTATGACTGGATTTAGCGTGTTCAGCCCTCATTTAAACCATCGTTCTGTGGTTCTCCAATGGAATTGTGATGGCTACTATCGTCACCTTCCGGAATTGAAATCCCTTCTTTCGTCCTACTCAGCAGCTTGTGTGGTTCTCCAGGAATCTCATTTTACTGATGCTCACTCACCGACCCTCCGTGGGTTCCGTGTTTTCTGTCGAAATCGGGTCGGACCCTTGCGGGCTTCTGGTGGCGTTTGTACGTTGGTCCGTACAGACATTGCTAGCACGTGGATTCCTCTCCAAACTACATTGGAAGCAGTTGCTGTTAGGGTCCACTTAGACTCTGCAGTCACAGTATGCAATCTTTATCTCCCTCCTGACAGGACTCTTCCACCTGCTGCCTTAACCACCCTTCTTCAGCAACTTCCTCCTCCCTTCCTCCTCCTTGGGGATTTTAATGCTCATCATCCTTTGTGGGGCAGTGCCTTTCCATCTAGACGAGGTCTTCTTATAGACCAATTTATTGCAGACCACGACCTGTGCCTTCTTAATGATGGCTCCCCTACTCATTTCAGTGCCGGTCATGGTACCTTTTCTGCCATTGATCTTTCTCTTTCTTCTCCCTCTCTCCTCCCTTCATTACACTGGTCGCCACACGACGACCTTTGTGATAGTGACCATTTCCCGTTGCTTATCACGCTCCCTTCCCGCTCCCCGATGGAGAGGTTACCTCGTTGGTCTTTCCACCGCGCCGATTGGCCTCTCTATACTGCACAGATCGAGTTTTCTCCCTCTTTGTCGGGTTGTATTGATGACGTCCTACGTGACGTGTCTGACGCGATTGTTCGCGCTGCTAACCTTGCTGTCCCGCGCTCATCTGGACAATTTCATCGTCGGCAAGTCCCGTGGTGGAGTACGGCCATTGCCATTGCCATCCGTGATCGCCGTCGAGCTTTGCAACAGTTTAAGAGGCACCCATCTGTAGCCAGCCTTTCTACCTTTAAGCGCCTTCGCGCTAAAGCCCGTTATTTAATCAAACAGAGCAAGCGGATATGTTGGGAACGATTCGTTTCTTCCCTTGGTTCCACTGTCCCTCTGTCACGGGTATGGGCTACACTTCGCTCTCTCCAAGGTTGCCATCGGCAGTCCACCCTCCCAGGCCTTCACCTCCCAGATGGCATTTGTACGGACCCATTAGTTCTCGCAGAACATCTTGCGACCCAGTTTGCAGTGGCATCAGCGTCGGCCTCCTATCCAGCTGCTTTCCTTCATCAAAAACAGCAGGCTGAAGCTGTCACCTTATGTTTCACCACTTGTGAGTCAGAATCTTACAACGAACCTTTCACTGAATGGGAATTTCTTTCTGCTCTATCTGCTTCTCATGATACGGCTCCTGGCCCAGATTCCATTCATAACCAGCTGTTTCAACATCTCAGTGCTCCACAACGGCACCATCTTCTTCGGGTGTTTAACCGTATCTGGCTCCAGGGTGACTTCCCTTCTCAGTGGAGGGATAGCATTGTGGTTCCTGTCCTTAAGCCTGGTCAGAACCCCCTATCTGTTGACAGCTATCGGCCAATTAGTTTGACCAATGTTGGTTGTAAGTTACTTGAACGGCTGGTAGCCCGTCGGCTCACTTGGGTCCTCGAATCTCGGGATCTATTGTCCCCTTACCAGTGTGGCTTTCGAGAGGGACGATCTCCAATCGATCATTTGCTTCGCTTGGAATCCGCAGTTCGGCAGGCTTTTTCCCAGCGCCGCCATTTGGTTGCAGTGTTTTTTGACCTTCGCAAGGCCTATGACACGGCCTGGCGCCATCACATCTTACTAACCCTTCATCAGTGGGGTCTTCGGGGCCCACTCCCGATTTTTATCCGCCAGTTCCTGATCCATCGGTCATTCAGAGTTCGAGTTGGTACTGCTTTTAGTTCTCCACGGACCCAGGAGACGGGCATCCCACAGGGTTCTGTCTTGAGTGTCCTTCTTTTCCTCATTGCTATCGATGGACTTGTGGCCTCTGTCGGTCCCTTGGTCGCCCCTGCCCTGTATGTGGATGATTTCTGCATTTGGGTTAGTTCCTCCTCGATGCCATCTGCAGAACGGCAGCTCCAGGTGGCTATACGGCGTGCCTCTGCATGGACCATCTCCCACGGGTTTCAATTCTCTCCTTCAAAATCGCGGGTGGTCCACTTCTGTCGCCGTACTACGGTCCACCCTGATCCAGAGCTCTATCTCGCTGCACAAAGATTGCCTGTGGTTCCACAGTTTCGTTTCCTAGGTCTTCTTTTCGACAACAAGCTCACTTGGCTGCCCCATATCAGACTCCTGAAGGTAGGATGTTTCCGTAAACTCAATGTCCTTCGCTTCCTTGCCCACTCCTCCTGGGGTGCGGACCGTTCCCTCCTCCTCCGTCTTTATCGTGCTCTAGTTCTGTCACGTTTGGACTATGGTTGTCAAGTTTATGGTTCAGCTGCTCCTTCCACGCTGCACGTGCTGGATCCAGTCCACCATCGTGGTGTCCGTTTGGCCACCGGTGCCTTCCCTACTAGCCCTGTTGATAGTCTCCTGGTTGAAGCTGGGATCCCCCCCCTTTCTGTTCGGCGGTCCCAGCTTCTGGTGTCTTATGCCCTTACTATCCTTTCTTCTCCCGCTCATCCTTCCTATTCTATCCTATTCCCAGACCATGGACGTCGCCCGCCTGACTCCCGCCCTCGGGCGGGTTTACCGGTTGGGCTGCGCCTTGCGTCTCTTACCCGTGATTTTCGGCTTCCTTCTTTGTCCTGTCTTCCTCGCTCCCTCCCCTCCACCCCTCCTTGGTTAGTTCCTCGGCCTCGAATTCGGATGGATCTCCGCCGCGGTCCGAAAGATTCCATCCCCCCGGTGGTGTTCCGTTCCTTTTTCCGCCAAATTTTATGGGAGTTTAGGGATGCTGTTGTTTTTTACACTGATGGCTCTAAATCTGCTGATCATGTTGGGTATGCCTTCACGTCCTCTGTTGGAACGGAAAGTCATCTGCTGCCACCCTCATGTGGGGTGTTTACTGCGGAATTCATGGCAATTTCCCGGGCCCTTACCTTTATTAAACAATCCCAACACAACCGCGTTTTGTTATGTACGGACTCGATGAGTGGCCTTCTTGCTATTGACCGGTGTTTTTCGCGCCATCCCTTGGTCTCTGCCATCCATGACCATCTCGCTGATCTTCACCGTGCTGCATGTTCCATTGACTTCCTATGGGTCCCGGGCCATGTGGGTATCCCGGCTAATGAGCTCGCTGATCGTTTGGCTGGGGGAGCAGTTACTTACCCCCCGTTTTCTGTAACCCCTCCTGCAGCGGATTTACGGCTTCACATCAAATCCCACTTTGCACAGTCATGGGCCAATTCTTGGGAGGCTACTCCACTGTCTAATAAACTTCGTGCCATTAAGGTGAATACAGGCCCATGGCGTTCTTCCTTTAGCCTCTCCCGCAAGGACTCGACCACACTGTGTCGTCTCCGTTTTATTTTTCTGACTATACTGAGATGTCCCGTTAGCAGAATGGAGTCTATTTGAAACAAGGGACTGATGACCTTGCTGTTTGGTCCCTTTAACCTCAAACAACCAACCAACCAACCAGCCGGTCATCTTCTGTCTTCAGGAAACAAAGCTGCGTCCCCATGACCGCTTTGCTCTCTCTCATTTTCAGTCCGTTCGCTATGATCTCCCCTCTGTTGAAGGCACTCCAGCTCATGGAGGACTCATGATTCTTCTCCATGAAACTCTCCATTATCACCCAATCCATTTAAACACATCCTTCCAAGCAGTCGCCGTCCGCCTTTCCCTTTCTGGATACACGTTCTCTCTTTGTACGGTATACATTCCATCGTCCACACCAATGGCACGAGCTGATCTCCTTCATCTTCTTGGTCAGCTTCCACCCCCCTATTTGCTGGTTGGGGACTTCAGTGCCCACCACCCGCTTTGGGGATCTCCACATCCTTGTCCACGTGGCTCACTATTGCTAGACGTCTTCCACCAAGTGGATCTAGTTTGCCTCAACACTGGGGTCCCTACATTTTTCTCTGCCTCCACGACAAATTTATCTCATTTGGACCTTGCGGTCGGTACTGTTCCGCTAGCTCGGCGCTTCGAATGGTTCGCCCTTGATGATACACACTCGAGTGACCACTTTCCATGTGTCCTTCGACTGCAGCCTCAATTGCCACATATGCACCTGCGATGCTGGAAGTTTGCCCAAGCTGATTGGAGACTTCTTTCGTCTCTAGCGACATTCGATGACCGTCACTTTCCCAGCATCGATGATGCGGTCACGCATATTACAGACGTTATTCTTACAGCTGCGGAACGTTCAATACCACGCACCTCCGAATTGCCGCGGCGCCCCCCAGTTCCTTGGTGGAACGCGGCATGCCGTGATGCACTACGTGAGCGGCGACGTGCTCTCCGCGTTTTCCGCCACCATCCTACTTTGGCCAACTGTATCCGCTATAAGCAGTTCTGTGCGCGATGCCGTCGTGTCATCCGCGATAGCAAGAAGGCAAGCTGGAAATTCTTTATTAGCTCATTTAACACCTCCACTCCCTCCTCGGAAGTTTGGAGTCGGCTTCGACGGTTCTCAGGCATGCCTAGTTTCTCCCCGGTCTCCGGGCTCACTGTCGCACATGATACATTAGTGGACCCCGTTGCAATTTCTAACTCATTGGATCAGCACTTTGCTGAGATTTCGAGCTCTTCAAATTACCCGCCAGCGTTTCTCCTGAAGAAACGTGCAGCGGAAGTGCAACCTCTTGCTTTCTCCTCTCAAAATCGCGAAAGCTACAATATTATTTTCTCCATGCGGGAACTCCAAAATGCATCTACTTCTTCTCGCTCCTCCGCCCCAGGACCGGATGGTATCCACGTCCTAATGTTGCTGCATTTATCAACCCATAGTCTGCGTTACCTCCTTCGCCTTTATAATCGAATTTGGACCGACAGTACTTTTCCCAGATGATGGCAGGAAGCTATCGTCGTTCCTGTTCCGAAACCTGGAAAGGACAAACATCTCCCCTCTAGCTATCGCCCCATTTCTCTCACGAGTAGTGTCTGTAAGGTTTTGGAGCGTATGGTGAATTACCATTTAGCGTGGTGGCTGGAATCCCGCAGCCTTTTAACACCTGCCCAATGCGGATTCCGAAAGCATCGTTCTGCAGTTGACCATCTTGTTGCTCTCTCCACTTATATCAGGAACAATTTTCTCCGGAAACGCCAAACAGTAGCAATATTTTTTGATCTGGAGAGAGCATACGATACCTGTTGGAGGACAGGCATCCTCCATACACTGTTCTCTTGGGGCTTTCGAGGTCGGCTGCCCCTTTTTCTTCGCGAATTTATGGCAGAGCGCACATTTAGGGTGCAGGTGAACACTACTCTCTCCCGTACTTTCTCCCAAGAAAATGGGGTACCCCAGGGCTCCGTGCTGAGTGTTGTACTGTTTGCCATTGCCATAAATCCAATTATGGATTGTCTCCTTCCTGATGTCTCGAGCTCCCTCTTTGTGAACGATTTTGCGATCTACAGCTCTCAACGGACCAGCATTCTTGAACGACGTCTTCAAGGATGTCTCGATCGCCTCCAATCTTGGAGCATCGAAACCGGCTTCTGTTTTTCTCCCAGTAAGACCGTTTGTGTTAATTTTTGGCGATGTAAGGAGTTTCTTCCGCCCTCCTTACATCTAGGTCCTGTCAACCTTCCGTTTTCCGACGTAGCTAAATTCTTGGGTCTTATGTTTGACAGAAAACTGTGCTGGTCCTCCCACGTTTCCTATCTTTCGGCTCGCTGTCTGCGTTCCCTTAACACCCTCCGTGTCCTGAATGGTACCTCCTGGGGAGCGGACCGAGTGGTCCTTCTCCGCCTCTATCGCGCCTTAGTGCGCTCGAAATTGGACTATGGAAGCATAGTCTACTCCTCTGCTGGGCCGTCTATTCTTCGGCGTCTCGACTCTATCCACCACCGTGGATTACGTTTAGTGTCTGGATCTTTTTACACCAGCCCTGTGGAAAGCCTTTATGCTGAGACTGCTGAACCTCCGCTGTCCAATCGGCGGGCAGTCCTTCTGAGTCGTTATGCTAGCCATTTGTCTTCCACGCCTGCTAATCCAGCTCATGACATTTTTTTCGACACCTCCTTTGATGTAGGGTATGCAGGCCGCCCCTCCTCCCTACTACCACCGGGAGTCCGCTTCCGTCAACTGCTCCATTCTCTTTCCTTCCGCTTTCCTAAAACCTTCTTGACAACTTTGGGTACAGCACCGCCTTGGCTCCGTCCCCGGATCTGCCTGCTCCGTGATCTTTGTCGATTTCCCAAGGATGGTACCCCCTTCACTTGTTTATCGTCGGGCGTTTGCTGCTCTATGTGCACAACTGACGGACACCACATTTATTTACACCGACGGCTCGAAAACATCGTTAGGTGTAGGGAGTGCCTATATTGTTGGCGACACCCCAAATCACTTTCGGCTTCCCGACCAGTGTTCGGTTTATACTGCGGAGCTTTACGCTGTTCTCCAGGCTGTCCACTACATCCGCCGCTATCAGCGGATACAGTACGTTATCTGCTCAGATTCTCTCAGCTCTCTCCTCAGTCTCCAAGCTCTTTATCCTGTGCACCCTCTGGTCCACCGGGTTCAGGACTGTCTGCGCTTGCTCCACCTGGGAGGCGTCTCGGTGGCGTTCCTCTGGCTCCCAGGACACGCTGGTATCTGTGGAAATGAGGCGGCCAATATTGCAACCAATGCTGCAGTCTCTCTTCTTCGGCCAGCTATTCAATCGATTCCCTTCACCGATCCACGGGGCGTTTTATGTCGTCGTGTTGTTCATTTATGGGACGCGCATTGGTCGACACTTCCCCATAATAGATTGTGGGACGTGAAAGCTCTTCCTTGTGCTTGGACCTCTTCCTCCCGAACGCGTCGTCGGGATGAGGTAATTTTAGCTAGACTCCGGATAGGGCACTGTCTTTTTAGCCATCGACATCTTTTAAGCGGCAATCCCTTCCCACTCTGTCCCCCACTGCTCTCAGCTGTGGACGGTAAGACACCTTTTAATTGAGTGCCCTTATTTTAATCCGTTACGCTCCCGTCTACAGCTATCGCCTGATTTATCGTTGATTTTAGCAGATGACACGCGCTCAGCCGACCGCGTTCTCAAGTTTATTAGTGCCAGTGAAATGACGTCAGTCATTTGAAGCTTTTTTTGGGGACAACCAACCCCTTTCTGTAGTGTATTTTTAAGCCTTCCTTCAGCTTTTAGTTTCTCCAATTTTATGACTTTCGTTCCCATTGCTGCTGGTTTCCATTTTCGGTTTTTACTGTTTCCTAAGGTACGGACCGGGCGCTAATGACCATATTAATTTTGTGCCCTAAAACCAAAACCAAAAAAAGAATCCAAGATCAAAGCAGGCCATGAAATTATCACAGTCCGGCCGTACATAACGAACCTGATGTGCTGCTACCAGTGTCATTGTTTGAACCACACTAAGTCGTCTTGTCGACACCCAGCAAAATGTGTATCCGGCGGTAGGGATGCACATGAGGGCGATTGTCTACTTCCTTCTAACCGCTGTATCAACTGCAATGGCAGTCATGCTACCTCCTCTCAGGATTGTCTTGTGTGTCTTAATGAGAAAACGTGCCTTACCCAGTCGCTTGCAAGTTGCTGACTAGTCGCAAACCCTGTGTTCTCCCGTTGGCCACCTGTAGTTCTGTTCTTGTTACCCCTTGCTCAGTGAAGGACATGGCCATGCAGACATGCAACCTCAAATTCAGCTCTGAGGTTGTGAAATCACCCAGTGCCAAGGTAGCATTACCATCCCTCCGTCCAGCTGCGCAACAACCTGTCACTCTCACCTCGAGGGGCAAAGCCACCAGCTACCCAACTGGTAGGCTGGGAGGGACACAAGTACTCCAGTGTAGACGTCGTCCTGCCCTCCAGCCAAACAACAGTAGTCTTTGTCCGACCGTAAAGGCTCGAAGTAGTCCACCGAAGGCAAACGCTCTCCTTCGCTAACTCTATGATCCTCTTAAACAGTGTTGCCGCACGGTACCTTACCCCAGCCAGCCTCTGTATCGCAGGTGCGCTCCACCGACAGTTCCTCAGCATTGGACTCCACGGTCCGACTGCACAAGCAAGTCGATGTTTCGGTGGCCACATGGAGCAGGATCCTCTTCCTTCTGGACCATGTAATAGTGACTACAAGGCTGTCACTCGGCAGCTGCTGAGTTGACACCCCCTACATATCTTAATCATCATGACTGTGCTCCAATGGAATGTTCGTGGCCTTCGGTCCCACAAAGAGAATTAACGGCTGCTTTTGGCATCACAGCATCCCCTTGTACTCTGCCTTCAGGAAACAAAATTGCACCCTCACATCTTCTTTGAGCATTCACATTACTTACTGATTGGTTTTGACCTTCCCCCTGAGGTCGACATTCCATCTTGTGGGGGCATTGTGCTGCTCGTACAGGATGACATTCGCAGTCAACCCCTCTCTCTGACTACCCATTTTCGACCTGTTGCAGTTTGCCTTTTTCTTACCCACCTTACTTGTTCCCTCTGTACCATATATGTCCCTCCATCATTTGATGTCACCAGGGAAGACTTCCTTCAGCTTATCGCCCTCTTTGCTGATCTCCTTAAGCGACATAACCTCTTCTGCCTTAACACTGGAGCACCCACTTTCCTTTCCAACCCCTCGCACACTTATTCCCATTTGGCCCTATCCTTTTGCACAGCTCACCTTACCCATCATCTTTAGTGGTCTGTTCTTCGTGACACATACTTGAGCTACCATTTCCCGTGTGCTATCTGTTTGCTGATTCCTACCTGACCCACGTGCACACCCAAATGGCAGCTTACTGAGGCTGACTGGCAGCTTTATTCCTCCCTGGCGACCTTTGAAGAACAAGATTTCCCCAGTTGCGATTATCAGGTGAAATATCTCCAGTGTTATACTTACTGCTGCAGAACATTCCATTCCTCGCACTTCATGTTTACCGCGTCGTGTCCGTCACTTGGTGGACTGAGGCATGCCATGAAGCAATTCGTGCACGGAGACATAATCTCCATGTTTTTAATCGTCATCCTATGATGGCAAACTCTATTCACTATAAACAGATATGTGCAAAGTGTTGTTGCATTCTTGGGGATAGCAAACGAGCTAGCTGGACTTCATTCGCTATTTCTTGTAACAGTTCCACCCCTTCCTTTGTCATGCGGGTCAACCTCTGATGGCTCTCTGGGACCATAATCCATTCCCCAATTTCCAACCTGACGGTAGCAGACGATGTTATCGTGGATCTTATAGCTCTCTCTTACAGCTTGGGCCACCATTTTGCAGAAGTTTCAAGCTCTTCCCACTATCACCCTGCCTTCATCCATAGGGATCGAGTGGAGACGGCTCAGGCAATACCCTTCCCTTCTCAGACTTGAGTGCTACAATGCTGCTTCACTATGAGGGAGCTAGATCATGCTCTCAGTTCATCCCAATTCTCCACCCCAGGGCCAGATGTCATCCGAATTCAGATGTTGCGTCACCTTTCTCTTGTGGGCAAGCACTTTCTGCTTAATAAGTACAACCTTATTTGGGCAGAGGGCACATTTCCCAGACACTGGCGTGAAGCCGCCATCATAACCATACCTAAGTCTGGTAAGGACAACAACCTTCCTTCTAGCTACCACCCCATCTCTCTTATCAGCTGTATTTGCAAGGTGATGGAACGTATGATTCATGCCCAGCTGGTCTGGTGGCTTAAGTCTCGCAATTTACTGACAAGTGCACAGTGTGAATTTTGAGTGCGGCATTCTGCAGTTGACTATCTTGTTACTTTGTCAACCCATGTCATGAACAGTTCTCTGTGGAAATCCCAAACTGGCCGTGTTTTTAGATTTGGAGAAGGCCTACTCCACTTGTTGGAGAACTGGTATCCTCTGTACTCATTAGATGTGGGGCTTCCGTGGCTGCCTGCTCTGTTTATTTCAGGCATTTTTAAAAGCTCGTGTGGGTTCTGCTTTGTTTGACACCTTTATCTAGGAGTCAGGGTTCAATCCTCTTTGCTATCGCCATTAACCCTATAGTGGCCCATCTCTTGTCAGGCATCTCTGGCTCCCTTTTTGTTGACAATTTTGCCATTTACTGCAGTTCTCCAGACCTGTCTCACTGAGCAGCGTCTTCAGTGGTGTCTCGATCATCTTTACTCCTAGAGCATCGACAGCGGCTTCCACTTTTCCACTGACAAAACCATCTGCATGAATTTCTGCCAACGCAAGTGGTTTCTCCCACCATCTTTACATCGCTTTTGGTTCCTAGCCCATAATATTCATGTTTGTGTCTTAAGTGCAATTTTGTGTATATGACGATGTGTGTTCGTACAGCCTGATTCTTCAGCCTACTTATTTCAAATAAGTTGAAGGTTATAGGAAACCACGGAGAATGAGGAGGACTTCAGCGATAGAAGTATATGGAGATGGAAAGAGGGAAAGATAGACTGGTACTCAGATGAGAAATAAGAAAGGAAAAAGAGATGGTTGCTAAGGTAGAAGGAGAAAAAGATAGCCCCAAAGATAGGAAAACCCTTCTCACCCCACTTCCCCAGGAACCCTACTTTGCCGGTACTTGAGTGAGAAGCCAGAGGAGGTATAATGTTACATGTCTCCTGAAGAATGGACATTCTCACCTTCACCTTTGAAGTCCCCGTAGAAAGAATCTTAGCAACCCTTGTTGTTGTTGTTGTTGTTGTTGTTGTTGTTGGTCTTCAGTCCAGATACTGGTTTGATGCAGCTCTCCATGCTACTCTATCCTGTGCAATCATCATCATCTCCCAGTACCCACTGCAACCTACATCCTTTTGAATCTGCTTAGTGTATTCATCTCTTGGTCTCCCTCTACGATTTTTACCCTCCATGCTGCCCTCCAATGCTAAATTTGTGATCCCCTGATGCCTCAGAACGTGTTCAACCAACCAATCCCGTCTTCTAATCAAGTTGTGCCACAAATTCCTCTTCTCCCCAATTCTATCCAATACTTCCTCAGTAGTCATGTGATCTACCCATTTAATCTCCAGCATTCTTCTGTAGCGCCACATTTCAAAAGCTTCTATTCGCTTCTTGTCCAAACTTTTTATTGTCCATGTTTCACTTCCATTCATGGCTACACTACATACAAATACTTTCAGAAACGTCTTCCTGACACTTAAATCCATACTTGATGTTAACAAATTTCTCTTCTTCAGAAACGCTTTCCTTGCCATTACCAGTTTACATTTTATATCCTCTCTACTTCGACTATCATCAGTTACTTTGCTCCCCAAATAGCTAAACTCCCTTACTACTTTGTCTCATTTCCTAATCTAATACCCTCAGCATCATCTGATTTAATTAGACTAAATTCCATTATCCTTGTTTTGCTTTTGTTGATGTTCATCTTATATCCTCCTTTCAAGACACTGTCCATTCCGTTCAACTGCTCTTCCAAGTCCTTTGCTGTCTCTGACATAATTACAATGTCATTGGAGAATTACAATGTCATTGGCGAACCTCAGTTTTTATTTCTTCTCTATGGATTTTAATACCTACTCTGAATTTTTCTTTTGTCTCCTTTACTGCTTGCTCAATATACAGATTGAATAATATTGGGGAGAGGCTACAACCATGTCTCACTCCCTTCCCAACCATTGCTTCCCTTTCATGTCCCTCGACTCTTATAACTGCCATCTGGTTTCTGTACAAATTGTAAATAGCTTTTCGCTCCCTGTATTTTACCCCTGCCACCTTCAGAATTTGAAAGAGTATTCCAGTCAGCATTGTCAAAAGCTTTATCCAAGTCTGCAAATGCTAGAAATGTAGATTTGCCTTTCCTTAATCTATTTTCTAAGATAAATTGTTGGGTCAGTATTCTCTCATGTGTTCCCATATTTCTATGGAATCCAAATTGACCTTCCCCGAGGTTGGCTTCTACCAGTTTTTCCATTCGTCTGTAAAGAATTCGCGTTAGTATTTTGCAGTCGTGACTTATTAAACTGATAGTTCAGTAATTTTCACGTTTGTCAACACCTGATTTCTTTGTGATTGAAATTATTATATTCTTCCTGCTCACCAGATGGTAGGGTTTTGTCAGGACTGGCTCTTCCAAGGCTGTCAGTACTTCTAATGGAAAGTTGTCTACTCACTGCTCTGACAAACTATTCCTGCGGTATCATATATCCCATTTCATCTTCATCTACATCCTCTTCCATTTCCATAATATTGTCCTCAAGTACATCACCCTTGTATAGACACTCTATATAATCCTTCCACCTTTCTGCTTTCACTTCTTTGCTTAGAACTGGGTTTCCATCTGAGCTCTTGATATTCATACAATTGGTTCTCTTTTCTCTGAAGGTCTCTTTAATTTTATATGTAGGCAGTATCTATCTTACCCCTAGTTAGATAAGCCTCTACATCCTTACATTTGTTCTCTAGCCATCCCTGCTTAGCCATTTTGCACTTCCTGTCGATCTCATTTTTAAGACGTTTGTATTCCTTTTTGCCTGCTTCATTTATTCCATTTTTATATTTTGGCCTTTCTTCAATTAAATTCAGTATTTCTTCTGTTACCAAAGGGTTTCTACTAGCCCTCGTCTTTTTACCTACTTGATCCTCTGCTGCCTTCACTATTTCATCCCTCAAAGCTACCCATTCTTCTTCTACTGTGTTTCTTTTCCACCATTCCTGTTGATCGTTCCCTAATACTCTCCCTGAAACTCCACAGCCTCTAGTTCTGTCAGTTTATCTAGGTACCATCTCTTTAAATTCCCACCTTTTTGTAGTTCCTTTATTTTTAATCTACAGTTCATAACCAATAGATTGTGGTCAGTCCACATCTGCCCCAGGAAATTTCTTGCAGTTTAAAGCCTGGTTCCTAAATCTGTCTTACCATTATATAATCTATCTGAAACATTCTAGTATCTCCATGCTTCTTCCATGTATACAACCTTCTTTCATTATTCTTGAACCAAGTGTTAGCTGTTATTAAGTTACGCTCTGTGCAAAATTCTATCAGGTGGCTTCCTCTTTCACTTCTTACCCCCATTCCATATCCACCTACTATGTTTCCTTCTCTTCCTTTTCCTACTATCGAATTCCAGTCCCCCATGACTATTACATCTTCTCCTTCCTTCACTATCTGAATAATTTCTTTTATCTCATCATACATTTCATCAATCTCTTAATCAGCGGAGCTAGGTGGCATATAAACTTGTACTACTATAGTAGGCATGGGCTTCGTGTCTATCTTGCTCACAATAAAGTGTTCACTATGCTGTTTGTAGTAGCTTACCCGCACTCCTATTTTTTTTATTCATTATTAAACCTACTCCTGCATTACCACTATTTGATTTTGTATTTATAAACCTGTATTCACCTGACCAAAAGTCTTGTTCCTGCTGCCACCGAACTTCCCTAATTCCCACTATATTTAACTTTAACCTATCCATTTCCCTTTTTAAATTTTCTAACCGACCTGCACGATTAAGTGATCTTACAATCCGTAGAACTTCAGTTTTCTTTCTCCTGATAATGATGTCCTCTTGAGTAGCCCCGCCCGGAGATTCGAATGGGGGACTATTTTACCTCGGGAATGTTTTACCCAAGAGGACGCCATCATCATTTAACCATACAGTAATGCTGCATGCCCTCGGGAAAAATTATGACTGTAGTTTCCCCTTGCTTTTAGCCATTTGCAGTACCAGCACAGCGAGACCGTTTTGGTTAGTGTTAAAAGACCAGATCAGTTAATCATCCAGGCTGATCAACCTAGGGAATGGCAAATGGTGAAGAATCAGTGACAGATGGTCTGGGAGGGTTGTGTGTGTGTGTGTGTGTGTGTGTGTGTGTGTGTGTGTGTGTGTGTGTGTGTTTTGAGAGAGCGTTGTTAGTTCGTGATTCTCTTAGTCACAATCTTGTAGTCATATTCGGTCACTTAAATACTAACATGATAGGATAGTTTTAGAGGTTATGAATGTATGAATGGATTATGGAATAGTTGAAGATCTGAAGGGAATTCAGTGTAGGAAAATTAATGTGAAAGTAACACCGAAAACAACTCGGGAACAGACAGTCATAACTCTGCCTGTTAACACGGAATTTTAACGTCTCTGGGGAATATACGAGACCCCGCCCGGATCCCATGGATCTGATATTAATGTCACTTGAGCAAGTGCAGACCAGTACATCACATTAAATTTTGTGTGAAAGTTTCCCAATGGCAAAACAATCACCAATTTACTAGGTAACACATCATCAGGTAACATTATTGTGTTTTCTACTCTATCCTGGATAAATTTGAATCCTTTACACAAATTATCTATACCTCTCCTGGTATTAAGTTCAGAAAACAAATTTGGAGACTCGTTGTTGGTTACTCTCATGGCCACATTTTGGTCTATCATTTCCTCTACCTGTTCCTCCAGACCACTTACTTAATGAACAGAAAACAAAAAGTTGTGCTGAATAGCACAAATAATGTTGGGAGGGTGATAAATTCTAGTGAATGTGGAGTGATCACAAAGAGTCCCACAGGGTTCAATATTAGGTCCTCTGCTGTTACTTATTCATGTGAATGACCTCACACTTAAGGTTCAGCAAGCAGAACTAGTACTTTTTGCAGACACGAGTGTTATAATAAATCCCATTCCAGAAAAAGCAGCTGAAGATATTGTTAAGGATGTATTTCAAAGAATTAGTAAGTGGTTCTCCAAAAATGGACTCTCCCTTAAAAAAAACTTACTATATCCAGTTCTGTACACTGAATAGAGTCGTACCAACAATTGATGTAGCATATAAACAGGACTCAGTTAGCAAGGTAGATTTCTCCAAGTTTTTGGGTGATCACATTGATGATGCCAACTGTAACTGGAAGAAGCATATTGCTGAGCTTCTCAAACAACCAAGTTCAGCTTCTTTCGCTCTTCATATAATGGCTAGTCTTGGTAATAAACAGATCAGCCTTCTAACGTACTTTGCATATTTCCATTCAATAATGTCTTATGGAATAGTTTTCTGGGCTAACTCACCACTTAGACATAAAGTATTGATTGCACAAAAGAGAGCAGTGACAATAGTGGTGTTCACCCAAGGACACCCATCATGCAGGCACCTTTTCAAAGAGTTAGGTATTTTAACTGCACCATCAGAGTACATATATTCACTAATGAAATTCGTAACAAATAATCCTTCTCAATTCACGAAGAACAGTGATGTTGATACATACAACACTAGAGGGAAAAATGATCTTTTCTATCTGTTATTGAAGCTGTTAGTTGCTCAAAAAGTAGTAGATTATTCTGCAACAAAAATCTTTGATCATTTGCCCAATATAATTTTCTAAGTGCATTATCTGAAAACTACCTTGAGCAGTTAAACAGAACCGACTCGTGGCGATAACACATTAGACCTTCTGGTGACAAACAGACCCAAACTATTTGAAACAGTTAACGCAGAACGGGGAATCGGCGATGGTAAAGTGGTTACTGCATCGGTGATTTCAGCCGTGAATAGAAATATTAAAAAAGGTAGGAAGGTTGTTTCTGTTTACCAAAAGTGACAAAAAGCTGATTTCAGAGTACTTGACAGTTCAACACACAAGTTTTGTCTCAAGTAGAGATAGTGTTGAGGATCAGTGGACAAAGTTCAAAACCATCGTACAATATGCATTAGATGAGTATGTGCCAAGCAAGATCGTAAGAGATGGAAAAGAGCCACTGTGGTACAACAACAGAGTTAGAAAACTGCTGCGGAAGCAAAGGGAACTTCACAGCAAACATAAACATAGCCAAAGCCTTGCAGGCAAACTAAAATTACACGAAGCAAAATTTAGTGTGAGGAGGGCTATGTGAGAGGTGTTCAGTGAATTCAAAAGTAAAGTTCTATGTACTGACTTGGCAGAAAATCCTAAGAACTTTTGGTTTTACATCAATGCAGTAGGTGAATCAAAACAAAATGTCCAGACACTCTGTGACCAAAATGGTACTGAAACAGAGGATGAAAGACTAAAGGCCGAAATACGAAATGTCTTTTTCCAAAGCTGTTTCACAGAGGAAGACTGCTCTGTAGTTCCTTCTCTAGATTGTCGCACAGATGACAAAATGGCAGATATCGAAATAGACGACAGAGGGAAAGGGAAACAATTAAAATCGCTCAAAAGAGGAAAGGCCGCTGGACCTGATGGGATACCAGTTCGATTTTACACAGAGTACGTGAAGGAACTTGACCCACTTCTTGCAGCGGTGTACCGTAGGTCTCTAGAAGAGCGTAGCATTCCAAAGGATTGGAAAAGGGCTCAGGTCATCCCCATTTTCAAGAAGGGACTTCAAACAGATGTGCAGAACTATAAACCCATATCTCTAACGTCTATCAGTTGTAGAATTTTGGAACATGTATTATGTTAGAGTACAATGACTTTTCTGGAGACTAGAAATCTACTCTGTAGGAATCAGCATGGGTTTCAAAAAAGATGATCGTGTGAAACCCAGCTCGCGCTATTAGTCCAAGAGACTGAGGCCCATAGACACGGGTTCCCAGGTGGATGCCGTGTTTCTTGACTTCTGCAAGGCGTTCGATACAGTTCCCTACAGTCGTTTAATGAACAAAGTAAGAGTATATGGACTATCAGATCAATTGTGTGATTGGATTGAAGAGTTCCTAGATAACAGAACGCAGCATGTCATTCTCAATGGAGAGAAGTCTTCCGAAGTAAGAGTGATTTCAGGTGTGCTGCAGGGGAGTGTCGTAGGACCATTGCTATTCACAATATACATAAATGACCTTGTGGATAACATTGGGAGTTCACTGAGGCTTTTTGTGGATGATGCTGTGGTATATTGAGAGGTTGTAGCAATGGAAAATTGTACCGAAATGCAGGAGGATCTGCAAAAAATTGACGCATGCTGCAGGGAATGGCAATTGAATCTCAATGAAGACAAGTGTAATGTGCTGCAAATACATAGAAAGAAAGATCCTTTATCATTTAGCTACAAAATAGCTGGTCAACAACTGGAAGCAGTTAATTCCATAAATTATCTGGGAGTAGGCATTAGGAGTGATTTAAAATGGAATGACCATATAAAATTAATCGTCGGTAAAGCAGATGCCAGACTGACATTCATTGGAAGAATCCTAAGGAAATGCAATACGAAAACAAAGGAAATAGGATACAGTACACATGTTCGCCCACTGCTTGAATATTGCTTACCAGTGTGGGATCCGTACCAGATAGGGTTGACAGAAGAGAGAGAAGATCCAACAGAGTAGCTCGGTTCGGGCGTTTGTTGAAGTTTCGAGAACATACTTTCACTGAGGAGTCAAGCAGTATATTGCTCCCTCCTACATATATCTCGTGAAGAGATCATGAGGATAAAATCAGAGAGATTAGAGCCCACACAGAGGCATACCGACAATCTTTCTTTCCATGAACAATACGAGACTGGAATAGAAGGGAGAACCAATAGAGGTACTCAAAGTACCGTTCGCCACACACCATCAGGCGGCTTGCGGAGTATGGATGTAGATGTAGATAGTGTCTGGCAGGTAGCAAATCATGTTTTGAATCTAGATTAAAATCATTTCTTTTAGACAACTCCTTCTACTCGGTGGAAGAGTTTCTGTTTCAGAAATGGTAAAAAAAAAGAATAATGTACCTCTAAATGTAGTTGCATGTGTAGAACTCAACATTTCAGTAATATTAATATTAGCATTATTCGTGTGTGTGTGTGTGTGTGTGTGTGTGTGTGTGTGTGTGTGTGTGTCTTGTAATCTGACTTGTTCCACATCATATCGATAAAATAATTGGGAAAATGATCTATGGAACATGACCCAACTAAAACTAAACTTAAGCTGGCGCGTGTCTAGTCCTCAGTCTGTGCGTGGCACGTGTCTAGTCTTCAGGCGGTCTTCGTTTACAACTCTCATGGCACATGATGACAAAATGGATTTCTGTGTCCAGGAGTTAGCAGGTGAATTAAAACATATTCACATAGTTATGGAAGATAAAAATGTGTTGGTTTGTTTTTGATTTTATTTTATTTCCATGTTTGTGGAAGTCAAGCATTAATCGCCTTGCTGAAGTTATTTTTGTTAGTTAGCTAAAAAAAAATTTGGCTTTTATTAATCTTTATCGCTGTTCTAAGACGGATGGGGACACATTCACTGCCACAATGCCATTGTTTTTCGTAGAAAATATTGAAGACAAGTTTGGTGAAGTGAAGTGGAGTCTATTAGTACGATGCGGTGCGGCTCCCTGTTGATATAGCTTCTTCTGCCACCCAATCTGCTGCCCTTCATGCCTGTGATCGTCTTGACAATGTCTCAATGTCTATCACACCTCACCAATCTTTGAATATGGTCCAGGGAGTCATTTTTCATAGGGACTGCACCCTGCAAGCTGATGATGAACTCCGGGTTAATCTGAAGTGGCGTGGCATTCATTTTGTTAGATGTGTGCAAAAGGGTCACAAAGACAACTGCACCGATACTGGCGCCTTCATTCTGGTTTTTGAGAGGTACCCTCCCAGAGAAGGTTGAGGTTACTTGCTATAGATGTGGCGTGAGGCCATACATCCCTCCACCTATGTGGTACTTTTGGTGCTTGTGTTTAGGGCTTATGTCTTCCTGCTGTATAACTGACCCTTTGTGTGGTGACTGTGGCCACCCCTTGTGTTCTGCCACCTGTGTGTGTTACGCTGACAGCCACTCCCTTCACTCACCGGAGTGCCCGTCTTACAAGAGAGAAAAGAAGATACAAGAATGTAAGTCCCTGGATTGCCTGTCATACACTGAGGGTCACCAAAAGTATGACACACTCAATATGGTGTCACTGTCTTCAACTTTTGCCACTGTTACTTCCTTTTCTCCTCCTCCTCCTCCTCCTCCTCCTCCTCCCCCTCCTCCCCTCCTCCCCTCCCCCCTCCCCCCCTCCCCCACCCTCATCCTTACCCCAATCCCACCCACACTCTCCCCTCCACTTTCCCTTACATTCCCACAACCTCTTGTCAGGGAGTCGTCTTCCCCCCCCCCCCCCCCCCCCCCCCCCCCGCCCACCCGGCCGAAGAAGTGACCCCCTTCTTCGGCATCTGCCAGTGATTGGGCTCCCTCCTGGGAACCCTCTCCCCGGCATCTCTCAGGCCAGAAGTTACCAGCACTTGGCTATGAGGCACACCATCTGTGGGGCCCCAAGGTCGCCCACTCTTTCGGTTCCTGATCTTGCAGATGCCTGTACTCCCCCCGTGTCCTGTCCTCCTCCATTTCAGAAAGAGGAGGAGGATCAGAAAAAAACATAAATCTCAAGTGAAGGCATCTCAGTTGCCCTCGGAGGTGCCAACTCCCCTCTCGCAACCTAAGTCTGACATTTTATTTATGGATGTCACCCCATCCTTGTCGGTGACAACTACTGACCAAGTGATCTGACCTCCTTGGCTCCTTCATGCCTACCTTGAACTCGTACCACATGATCATCCAGTGGAACTGCAATGGCTACTATTGTCACCTACCAGAAGTGCAACGTCTTTTCTCCTCTTATTCTGCTTTCTGTCTTGTTCTCCAAGAAACGCATTTCCCACATGGTTATTGGGTGTTGTGTTGGAACCGTGCTGGTCCTGGGATACCATCTGGTGGGGTTTGCACTTTGGTTCGCTACGATGTCCTTAGTGACTGGATCCCCTTATGACTGGATCCTCCTATGTACTACCTTGGAAGTGATAGCAGTTAGAGTGCAAACGACTCCAGCAATCGCCATTTGCAATGTCTGCCTCCCTCCAGGTAGGCCACTTGCTTATGTTGCACTATCTACCTTACTTCAGCAACTCCCGCCCCCTGTTTCTCATCCTTGGGGATTTCAGTGCCCACCATCCACTGTGGGGCAGTGTTACATCAACTGCTCGGGGTATCCATATCGACCAACTTATCACAGACTTTGATTTGTCTCCTAAACAACGGTTCCCCTAACCAATTGATAATTATCAAAGAAAGCAGCAGTGTAAGTAATAGCAAATAAGTCACTTCTCTTTCTTTCGCTTATGTGACAATTCCTCTCTTCTTTTTATTGTAAGTGGCGTTAGCGCGCACAAAAGCAAGCCATGCCTAGAGCGGTGACAGGTCGTAATCACTCATTATCAGAATGCGATAAACAATGCATGACACAGTACAATAATGCATTTTCAGCTTAGAGTGACGTAAACACCTATAACAAAGAGAACGGCACTGATCTGGTTAAAGCAAAATAAGCGATCGATTCAAACCAGACAAAACATTTGAAAAAGGAAGGGTACCCTTATAAATAGGGACTGAGTGCCTGACACATACCAATGGCTACTTGATAAAGCGTAAATGTTGAGCTTACGACTCGAACCAAACTACTGTAGCTGTATCTTCATCCATTCGACCTAAATTGTGTCTCATGTTACAATGGACCAACTTTGTTTCAATTTGGAGGTGCGGTCTAAAACTTTAATCTCTCCCTTGAATTTCGAGTCTCAAATTTCAGGTGCGGCTTAGATTCAGGAAAATTTTTTCCCCTTGCTTTCGAGTCTCATTTTTCAGGTGCAGGTTAGATTCGAGTGCGGCTTAGATTCGAGTAAATATGGTACATACATGCAGAAGCTTAATGCTCTCCGCCTCCTGACCCACGCATCTTGGGGTGCAGACCGTTCCGCTCTTCTCCATCTTTACCGCGCTCTGGTTTTGTCCAGACTCGATTATGGTAGTCGGGTTTATGGCTCAGCAGCCCCTTCTGCTTTGAATCTCCTTGACCCTGTCCATTATTGTGGGGTGTGTCTGGCTATTGGTGCCTTCTGCATTAGTCCTGTTGACAGTCTCCTCACAGAAGCAAGGATTCAACCCTCTACACATCTGACGGAGCCAACTCCTTGTTCCATATGCAGTCGCCATTTGCCAATTCCCTGACCATCCTGTATACCCTGTGCTCTTTGCCAACGAGGGATGTCTGCCTCCTAATGTCTGGTTTGCCAGTTGGTATGAGTCTCGCTACCCTCTGCTGGGATCTCAATCTGCATGCACTGGACTGCACCCCCCGTCTTTGTTACATAAGGTGTCTGTCTGCTCCTATGGTTTACCAGCATCTTGTATGTGCCATCCTTGCAGAGTTCCAGGGTGCTACCATCCTTTACACTGATGATTCTAAGTCTACTGATAAGGTGGGATACGCTTTCACATCTCCTACTGGCTTAGAGCACCACGTGTTGCCAGAATCATGTAGTGTATTTACAGCAGAGCTTCTAGCCATTTACAGGGCCCTCCTTTTTGTTTCTTGGGCCTCTCTCCATAGTGTTTTAATTTGTTCAGACTCCATGAGCAGCCTTAAGGCTATCGATAGAAACTATTCTCATCACCCCTTGGTCTCTGCCATCCACGACCTTCTCTCTGCCCTTTAGCGTGCCACCAGTTCAGTCATCTTTCTCTGGGTCCCGAGTCATGTGGGAATCCCAGGGAATGAATTGACTGACTGTTTGGCTAGAGAAGCGGGTACTTATCCCCCTTTTCCTTTCACAATTCGAGCTGCAGATATGCGGATCTACGTCAAATCTCTCTTTGCCCAACAGTGGAATGCCATCTTGAGCGCTACTGCTCATAGTAATAAACTCCGCACAATCAGTCTACAGCAGTTTGGGGCACTTATTTCCGCCCCTCTCAGGAGGAGTCCATTGTTTTATGTTGTTTACACTTTGGCCATACCTGGCTCACCCATCGTTTCCCCCTATGAAACGACCCACTGCCGCTCCTCCTCCCTACTACCCCCGGGAGTCCGCTTCTGTCAACTGCTCCATTCTCTTTTCTTCCACCTTCCTAAAACCACCTTGACAACTTGGGGTACAGCACCGCCTTGGCTCCGCCCCCGGATCTGCCTGCTCCGTGACCTTTGTCAATTTCCCAAGGATGGTACCCCTACACTTGTTTATCGTCAGGCATTTGCTGCTCTATGTACACAAATGACGGACGCCACATTTATTTACACCAACAGCTCGAAAACATCGTTAGGTGTAGGGAGTGCCTATATTGTTGGCGACACCCCAAATCACTTTCGGCTTCCCGATCAGTGTTCGGTTTATACTGCGGAGCTTTACGCTGTTCTCCAGGCTGTCCACTACATCCGCCGCCATCAGCAGATACAGTACGTTATCTGCTCAGATTCTCTCAGCTCTCTCCTCAGTCTCCAAGCTCTTTATCCTGTGCACCCTTTGGTCCACCGGATTCAGGACTGTCTGCGCTTGCTTCACCTGGGAGGCGTCTCGGTGGCGTTCCTCTGGCTCCCGGGACACGTTGGTATCTGTGGAAATGAGGCGGCCGATATTGCAGCCAAGGCTGCAGTCTCTCTTCTTCGGCCAGCTATTCCATAGATTCCTTTCGGCGATCTACGGAGCGTTTTATGTCGTCATGTTGTTCATTTATGGCACGCGCATTGGTCAACACTTCCCCATAATAAATTGCGGGAAGTGAAAGCTCTTCCTTGCGCTTGGACCTCTTCCTGCCGAACGCGTCATCGGGAGGAGGTAATTTTAACTAGACTCCGGATAGGGCACTGTCTTTTTAGCCATCGACATCTTTTAAGCGGCGATCCTCCCCCACTCTGTCCCCACTGCTCTCAGCTGTGGACGGTAAGACACCTTTTAATTGAGTGCCCTTATTTTAATTCGTTACGCTCCCGTCTACAGCTATCGCCTGATCTGTCGTCGATTTTTTAGCAGATGACACGCGCTCAGCCGACCACGTTCTCCAGTTTATTAGTGCCAGTGAAATGACGTCAGTCATTTGAAGTTTTTTTTTTTTGGGACCACCAACCCCTTTCTGTAGTGGATTTTTAAGCCTTCCTTCTGCTTTTAGTTTCTCCTATTTTATGACTTTTGTTCCCATTGCTGCTGGTTTTCAATTTCGGTTTTTACTGTTTCCTAAGTCACGGACCGGGCGCTAATGACCATAGCAGTTTTGCGCCCTTAAACAAAAAAAAAAGACCCCACCGTCACAATGTGGTTGTCGTGCCAGACTGTGACAATCTCTCACACATTGGTGACATGTCCCCTTCTTTCGACCCTTCGTGCTAAGTACAGTGTTCCTGCTTCCTTAAACTTAACACTGGCAGACGATCAACGGATGGTAGACCTGGTCCTAGGTTTCCTCCATGAAAGTGGTTTTTATTTCCAGAGATAAGATTCTCCTTTCGTCTCTGAGTAGGGATGGGTTGGCTGTGATTGGGACTCCTTTTGCCGTCTTCATGGTCTGTGACCCCATGCCCGCCCCCCCTTTCCAGTTTTTAGATTTAGTCTCACCTTTTATGCTTATACTGTATGTGTTTAATGTTCATTCTTTTATAATTTGACTCATCTGGCTGAATCCGTTCACTTTTAGCAGACTTTATGTAACCCCCCTTTGGAATCATAGGACTGATTTGCATACCGAAAATCACGCTGAAAAGCTTAATATCAAGTTTTGAGCCCACTTCATTGTGAATCTGGCCATACGAATGTGCACTTTGATGAATTGTGCAATTTTGTACAATGTATTAAATTGCGATGCTCTAAGAGTACCCTCTGGTGACCTGTTCCTTTTGTGATGGAAGATCTCTAATGCCGTATGCATACAAACATACAAGCTTCCTACAGCAAAGTAGCAGTGCATCTGCAGTCATGCCTGTTTCTGGTGCTCTCTGGTAAGTCTAAAAAAACAGATTCCTAAAAGGTCGCAAGAAAATATTGTGAATGGTGGTTTGAAAAACATAACTTTCAAAGTAAATTTCATTTTGTGCAAGATGAATTATTTACATGTGAGAATGTGTGTTGAATTTCTTAAATATGAGTGTTTGACTCTCATTTAAAACTTAACACTGAAAGGATAAGGCCATTATTTAAAATTTTACTGGCTTATCTGTTTGATGTATCTTAAAAGTAACGCGTGCACTCGCACTAATAGACCAATATTGTGTGTGAAAGCTTAGCCTTTGTTGTAGTTACACTACCTATATTAATTCAAACCACTAAATTTTTCTTTTTGTGTGTTCGCACTACTTAACAGTAATGTTTGTATTGGCTGATTACATCATGTGTTTCTACACTCTGAATATCTGCTGTCATAAACTGCCGAGACCACATGATGTGAGCTACGATTGACTTACAAAAGCACATTGCAATCTTGATTTCAATGCTTTGAAAACTAACATGCTGTGTTTGATTGAATTCAAATTTATACTTTAGTCACATGAAAAAAAGTCAATGTAAATCTCTCCAAAGATCAAAGATTTTTCCGGCACACGACTTTATTTTGCGGGGTGTAGTTTTCTAAAGTGCCATGAAGTACTATGGTGGTGAATAAAACCTTAACCATATAAAGGATTGATAAGTTTTACAGTTCTGAGGGAAAGTGCTATCAGTTAACATGGAAAAAGTGTATTTTCGCCTGAAAAGTGTATTTTTTAGGTGGGGGACAATCTGGGGATTTTTTTCCTTCTCCTGTATACACCCTGTAAGAAGTAAAAGAATTGTTCTGTACCTGGAAAGGTCTTGGACACTAATAAACCCTTAGTGGCAAAGTAGAAACTACTTTTGATATGTTGTCATACAAGTTTCTGAAACTCACATAATTGGAGAACTTTAGGAAAGTGTGATTCACCTGTGAAAGAGACTGCATATAGGATGCCCATATGACCTATTCCTAAGTACTGCAGTGCTTTAATCCTCCCCAGATCAGGTTAAAGGAAATTGAAGCTGTCTAGAAAGATTCTAGTGCCCCCAACATAAATTCCATGTAAGGACCTTGAAAACAAGTGAAATTAGGGCTCATATGGAGAAATATTGAAAATTGTTTCTCCCTTGCTCTATTTGCGAGTGGAAATCTCCCTTGCTCTATTTGCGAGTGGAACAGGAAAGGAAATGATTAGTAGTGGTATAGGGTACCCTCTGCCATGCACTGTATGGTAGTTTGTGCAGTATGTATGCAGATGTAACAATTGCAGTCAAAAGAGTAAAGTGTAATGGACAGCATGACAAATTTCAGATTGTCAGCAAATGTTAGGATTGAAGGGAGGGGGGGGGGGGGGGGGAGGGGGGGGGTAAACCAGTACCTATCTTCCCTATAAAAAGCTTGTTGTGGTCCAATTCCATTATATGTAACCTTTTCCTGTAACACTTTGCTTTCCCTCTTGCACCTTCCTTTATCATCTTTAGGACGGTCATATTTCTTCAAAACACCATCTCCAGGTTATGGTGATTGACATCAAACAAATTTTAGATTGAACCATTATTATTTTGTGAAACAGGAAAATAAGGTTAATTTGATTCATAAAAAAGTGATTGGTAGTATTTATATAAACTCTATTTATACAGAGGCGAAGTTTCATCAAAATATGATGAAACATTGCCTCAGAATACACACACTGCATCCTTCTGCTATGGTGTTGAGAAAATGATCTCATCTCTTTGAAACAAAAAAGAAGCAATACAGCTGCTATCATTTTGTTTCATGTATTTTAATGGTACTCATACTGCAGCTGTACTACTAGAACTAAAGTGTGTTGTGCAGGTATACTTAATTTACTTTGTACTTACATTTAAACCTATAAGTAGTTGAAAAATGATTTAAAGTGTTTGCAACAACACACAAAGCATAGTGGATTTCTAGAGAAAGTGAATTGTTCCCTTACTTAACTTTCCACATAGTTAGTGCTTGGTTCTAATGTTTCGTATTAATTGTGAAGCCAATATTGTCTTAAGCTATGAACATCACAGTTCATATTTTCCTCCAAAGTAAGATTTACCACAACAGTTAAGATTTGATTGTATATTCAATTTGCATTGAGTTTGTGGGACAAATTTTTATATTTTCTCCACTCATTTGCAGGAAACTGACAAATATCTGGAGCAGAATAAATGGCTGACTTCTGGATGTTGAGCACAGTGAATCTTAGTGAAGTATTATTGGTGTTCTCCTAACATATTCTTGGTTCAAAGAACCAACCTCTCACACAAAGATGGCAGTTCATACAACTAGCATAAACACATCAGATGTACAAAAATGCTGCTTAACACTCATTGTCAGCACTAACATTTTTAAATTGTGTAGTGTCTAAAAATACAGGGTGTCCAGAAAAGGACTCCCTGATTTCAAAATTAAATATCTTGAAAACAAAAATCGATAGAGGAATGCAGTAAATGGTATGTTTGTGAAAGCTGTAAGAAGTTTATACAGCAGTTTGAAATAATAGTTACAAAAGCTGCTAACAGATGGCGCTGTAATTGCCATACATAATGCCTAGTATAAATAGTGATCCGAAGCCCAGAGCGATCAGTTCCATTATTGAAATGTGAAAGGAGGTTAGCGAACTGAAGGAAGAGATTAAAACCATGTACTCCCATTGAACAACACGCGTTTTTTTCTGGTGCTAGAGTACCACAGGTTAGAAGAGAGTCCTACGGCAACAAGGCGAAGTTTTCAAGCACGATTTAATGTTCTAAAAGGACCCGATGCGAAAACCATTCGTACGCTCTTCGCAAAAATTTCAACGAACAGGCAGCGTAACTGATGATCTAGTGGGGCACATTGGCCGCAAGCAAACCGCAGTTACGCCTGAAAATGTCGCCACAGTTTCTGGAATTATTCAGCGAAATCCAATGTCATCATCGTCCGCAGAATTGCATCTGAGACTGGTTTGAAGCATTCCAGCATGCAGAAAATACTGAGAAAAGAGCCTACACATGTTTCCATTCAAAATTCAAATGCACCAGGCCATACCCATATGAGCTGTGCAACAAAGGGTTGCCTTTGCTTATCGGATGCTCACAATGATTGATAGTGAAGGATTTGATGTTGGCTGCATCTGGTTTACAGATGAAGCACACTTCCACGTGAATGGATACGTGAATAAGCAGAACTGGCGATTTTGGGGTTCCGAAACACCATGTTGGTGTGAAGCGAAAACCCATGTATTCTCCTAAAGTTACTGTGTGGGCTGCAGTATGCAGCAGAGGCATTATTGGCCTTTTTTTTCATTCGAGAAACGGTCACTGGTGCACGTTACGTTGCAATTTTGGAACAATTTGTCGCCACACACAGCAAGCGTTAGAGGATCGACAAGGTACTGAATGGTTTATGCAAGATGGAGCCCGACCACATGGGACCGAACAAGTGTTTCGCTTTCTTGAGGAATACTTCGGGAATCGAGTCATTGCTTTGGAATATCCCAAATTTACTGGTGCAGGCATGGATTGGCCTCCATATTCGCCGGATTTGACTCCCTGTGACTTTTTTTTTGTGGGGCACAGTGAAAGACATGGTCTACGCGAAGCATCCTGCCATGCTGAACGAGCTTGAATCGGCGCTCTCTGTGGCATCTGAATCCATTTCGGTTGACACACGAAGAAATGTGGTGACGAATTTCATTCTTAGTTTGCGCCACATCTGTAGTGCCCAATGGTCAACATTTTGAAAACATTGTGATGTGATTGTTTGCAAAGATTGTTTTCGTATGATTGTTTCACCTATGTATGCTGATATGAGCTGTACAGCCGTACAGTGCCATCTGTTAGCAGCTTCTGTAACTATTATTTCAAACTGCTGTATAAACTTCTTACAGCTTTCACAATAAACATAACCGTTTACTGCATTCCTCTATCGATCTTTGTTTTCGAGATATTTAATTTTGAAGTCAGGGAGTCCTTTTCTGGACACCCTGTATAATGACAATAAAAAGGACATTCAATACTGCTCTGCCAAACCTTATGATCTAAACACGTACATTAGAGGCTATGGTCTTTCCATTTAGTTTGGTTTAATGATATTTTTCAAGTAATGCTATTGTAAAGTGGTAATATGACATGTTCCTGGAGCAGAGAAAATCTAATCTGACAATGATTACCAAAGTAAAAAAATTGTTCAGAAGACAGGTACAGACAGGCAAAGGCAGGTAAAAACTGGTACAGTTTGCTTACCTTTCTTTCAGTTCTGCTCTCATGGACAGATTTTTAATTTTTATATATAAACATTTTCAATTACATTCATTTGCGTGTTTAATCAGTTTTTGTTGCAGGCTTTCACATTTTAAAATCTTAATTTATCTGTCAACCTTAGTAACACTTTTGTCAAGACCCCTAGCAATTTCTAAGTGTTGTTGTAATACTTCTATTCACGATGGTTTGCATTGAAATATTGTCTGAAGAATGGTTGCATGCCTCACTGTATTTTTGCTTTCCCCATTACTCATTTAAATACTTCCTAAGTTATCAGATATACCCTTCTAATTGTCAGCATTCTTCTGTAGCTCCATATTTCAAAAGTGTGTTCTGCACTGACAATGTTTCAGTACCATACTATGCTGCTCTAAATAAATTTCTTCAGGGAGGACTTCATAACATTTAAATTTATGACTTTGGCAGAAATTTTTCATAGAAACTTCTCTGGCTATTACCAGTCTGCATTTTCTCTACTTTGGCCATACCCCACTGCCCAAATAAGTCTTGTAGTATTTCCTCTAGATTAAGAAATACTCGACAGCATTGCTTGATTTAAGGTTATTGACATCCTGGATTTAGATTTTTCTGTTCACATAAACTTTTAGTAGAGGTGTTTTACTCCGCCAATATTGAAATTTAATAAGCTGTTGCCAGTACTGTCAACAAAAATAAATTGCTTTAGGGTAGGATTTTCTTACGTACATGACTGCTGAAGATGACCACAAGCTGGTAAAAAACCAGGGAGTTATCAAGTGTTCCTAGGAGTTTAGTGAAAAATTAAATGTAATAAGTTATCCTCAGGACAATTTTTCTTTATCAGTGTCTTATTTTTTTGCAAAAAATGAAAATACCCAAAATCTGAGTCAGTGTAATAACTATCGGAAGTTTCAGGCTGTTGCATGAAAATTATACTTAAACACAAGCTTCTACTTCATAGGTTAGCCTGCCAGCATGTTGTGATCCATTAGTTCTGCATTACATAGGGCTTGGCAAAGTCTCTTACCTTTAATCAGTATTCAGTAGCTTGGTAGGCTTAGATTGTTGGAAACACATGCTGAACTGATAACTTCTTTTCAAGATCACAGCAGTTAAAAATCATCAGTAACAGTATTCCAAACAAATTTGAAGTGCCATTTTGGTGGCTTCGTAATTTCTCAGCTCCAACTGGTGTGTTTAGTCAGTTATGGGCAATCCATCGGTTTTTCAAATTGAACTGCTCTTATGGATTTCTCACACCAATGCACAATGTTTCAATAATAAATGTATACATCAATGTTATTAAACCAGTGCTCAGACAATGGCAATATTATCATCAGCAGCAGTTGATCTTGGACTTGCCTAAAAAAAATAGAGCACAGGAAAATCACTGATCTCCTCTGAATTTGTTTTACCAGTTACAGTTGTCTTAGATGGGTGCTTCTCCATCAGATGTGTGCCTAAACTGATTTTCAGTGTTCAGGCAGTGATAATTTAAAAATTGTAAAAAATAGTCCTCAAATGTTTAGCCATTTTTTGGTGCACACATTATTTTTAAAAGATAATCCAAAGTGTTGGAGCAAATCATATGGCAGAGCAGTAATCTCGAAAACCAGTAACATTGATTTAAATGTCTGTTAGCAGAATACTAGATTATTAAGACCAACATCTTGGTTATTGTGGCCAAATCAGTAGCAGTGACAAAGGGAATGGAGGTGTATTTGTATAGCCATTAGACAACCTTCACTCCGTGTTCTGGGAAAACCTACAGCCTAGTTCATGTAATAATGTAGAACACCTAATTACAGTCAAAATTCAGTGTACAATAAGATACTAAATTTGGAACTCTGACAGCCATTGAATGGTAAGGAGCCAATCCTAGTGACCTTGTAATCCACCCACACCCTTCAGTTTGTTAATGAATGTGATTAAACTTACCTAGTTACCAGAAAAGCATAGGTTCCAAAGAAAATAAACTGAAATGTGAAGTTATCCACTTCTCCACGAGTGGATCCTGTCCTAATGAATGAAAAACATTCAAAATTACTAATAAATTTTGAATAACTGAATTAGTTATTAAAGAAACTGCAGTTAAGTGAAACTTCAATCATAGAAAGAAATAAGGCACACTTCTGAAACCAGTTGCATTTGATTAAATTTAAGTGTAAATAAAAATGAATAATATGGGTGTGGGCAACAAGTCATGGCTCATGGGAAGCTGATTTGTATTGACAAATCTATAAAGTTGTTGTATACTGTGCACTAGAGTTAAGTTCTATAAAATTAGAATTGAATTACTGCATTGTGGCACAGTTATAATTGTATTGTTAAAGTAATCTTCGCTGTTATTCATTTTGGCTACTGAACCCTTCAAATTACTCAAAATTCAGTGTTGGAAACATAAATATGAATGTATATGTGCAGACTGAAGTGACAAATGAAAATTTATACAAAGGCCTGAATTTGAACCCAGAGCTCCTGCAGACTACCCTAGCATGCCTCCCTCAGTCCAAATTCCTCTTCACACCTCAACCCACTTGGTATTCCCCCTAAACTTCAGCAACATTGCAAAGGCTCTCCAACAATACTGGAATAGCACCTTGGTATTGAGTGAGATATAAATGGAAATTTGGATTTAGGGAGGTGTTAAGATAGTCTGAGCTGGTTTGTAAAGGCACTGTGCCATCACGGTGGTGTAATGGTTAGTGCATCTTCCTAATGGGGAGACCTGGGTTTAAATTCTGGCCTCAGTACAAATTTGCATTAGTCACTTCAGTCTGCATGTATACTCCATAGATGTTTGAGTATTGAAAGGTCTGTGAAACCATATAGTTTAATTTGATAAGTATGAATGACATTATAGCAACAAAATACCAAGACACTGAGACTTATTTACCAAGATGTATAAAAGGGCTTGTAAACTAGGATAAGAATTAATTTTAACACTCTTGTCAGATTCAGTAATTTCAACAAGTATCAAATATTACTTTAAAAAGTTAGTGACCATGGTTGTAGTAAAATATTCACTATAAACTTGAACAAGTTAGAAATTTTTCTCAATTTACAATAACTGCCAGAAAAGAAAGCTCAACTTTTCTCTCAAATTGATATTTCTCAAGCTCAAATGATTCAGTGCTAAGGATAAGAGAATATGGAATCTGCTTATGATAGCAATTACATGGGTTAATAGCCACTATAAAAGTATCATTGTACAATTAGTCTTTTGTCCTGAGAACTTGCCAGAGACTGGAAAGTCTTTGACAGAACTGAGTCTGAAATAGGCCTAGCTCAATGTTACTGTGAAGCTGCTGGCATCATACACTGTGTGATCAAAAGTATCCGGACACCTGGCTGAAAATGACTTAAAAGTTTGTGGCGCCCTCCATCAGCAATGCTGGAATTCAGTATGCTGTTGGCCCACCCTTGATGACAGTTTCCACTCTCGCAGGCATACGTTCAACTAGGTGCTGGAAGGTTTCTTGGGAAATAGCAGCCCATTCTTCATGGAGTGCTGCACTGAGGAGAGGTATTGATGTCGGTCGGTGAGGCCTGGCACAAAGTTGGTGTTCCAAAACATCCCAAAGGTGTTTTTAAGGATTCAGATCAGGACTCGGTGCAGGTCACTCCATGACAGGATATTATTGTTGTGTAACCATTCCGCCACAGGCCGTGCATTATGAACAGGTGCTCGACCGTGTTAAAAGATGCAGTTTCCATCCCCAAATTGCTCTTCAACAGTGGGAAGCAAGAAGGTGCTTAAAACATCAATGTAGGCCTGTGCTGTGATAGTGCCACACGAGACAAGAGGTGCAAGCCCCCTCCATGAAAAACATGACCACACCATAACACCACTGCCTCTGAAATTTACTGTTTGCACTATACATGCTGGCAGATGATGTTCACCGGGTATTTGCCATACCCACACCCTGCGATCGGATCGCTACATTCTGTACTGTGAATTGTCACTCCACACAACAGTTTTACCACTGTTAAATCGTCCAATGTTTACGCTCCTTACACCAAGTGAAGCATTGTTTGCTGTTTACTGGTGTGATGTGTGGCTTATGAGCAGCTGCTCAACCATGAAATCAGTTTTCTCACCTCCTGCCTAACTGTCACAAGACTTGCAGAGGATCCTGATGCAGTTTGGAATTCCTGTGTGATGGTATGACCCTCTTCAGCTGTCAGTCAACAGATGTCGGCCTGTACACTTTTGTGCTGTATGTGTCCCTTTATGTTTCCACTTCACTGTCACATTGGAAACAGTGGACCTAGGGATGTTCGTGAGTGTGGAAGTCTCGCATACAGACGTATGAAGCAAGTGACACCCAATCACATGACAACGTTCGATGTTTGAGAGTTCTGTGGAGCACCCCATTCTGCTCTCACAATATCTAATGATTACTGAGCTCACTGATATGGAGTACCTGGAAGTAGGTGGCAGCACAATGCACCTAATGTGGAAAACATATGTTTCTGGGGGTGTCTAAATCTTTTGATCGCATATTAGCTTGGCACAATGTTAACTGAGGCTGTTCTTCCAGTTCTACATAATTCTAAGCATGCTTTGGACAAACTCTACTATTCCTTTAAAATTCTGTTGAAGCTTCTTCATTAGCTTTATCTGATCCATCAGAATTGCATTGGCTCACAAAGGCACAAAGCATTCCTGCACTCAGTCCCCATGCTAGAGGCATACTCAATAGTGTCATTCGTTACTTAAAGTTAATTGGTATCTACCGGGTATTCAGAAATTCCTGTGACAAACTTCTAGTAGAGGGAGTAGATGAGTAATGTTTTGAATAGAACCTATATCTGGAAACGTACATTTCCACTCTAACAGTTTCTGTTAAGATGTGCCTTCCACTCAAGCTAACTGGTCTTGCATACTTGATCTTTGTACAAAATGTGTTGGACCAGTTTTTCAAAGCTGTGCCTCTGAATGTTGGTTAGGAGATGTGGTGTGAGCACGATGGTGCTCCACATCACTCCTGACACGTGGTTCAGACCATCTGAAGGCATGGTGAAAAATGGATAAGCTGAGGTAGTCTCAACTGCGTGACTCCCTATTGCCTGTGGATTACTTCTTGTGGGATCATAATTACATAGTATCATGCCTAATTAAATTCAAGTGAAAGAGTTAAACATCTGAATTGAAACTTTCATAAAACAGAAATGGTAAGTTTCAGGTTACAGCCTCCTATGCAAAATGTTATGTACTCACTCCCCTTTACAAGTTGTGTGATTTTGTAGCAAGAATTTCTGGAACACCCTGTATACTGTCACTGTAGACTTATGCCAAGTATCCTTCCCTGCTCTTCAGAATAGTCTCATCTTTATACAAAGCAACATCTCTGACATTGCCAGTATGGCTGCTTCAGAGCAATTAAATGTAAATGTCATGTGACGAGGGCCTCCTGTTGTTGCTTATAAGAAAATTGTCAAAATATTGAAATCAATTGTGAAAAATGAAGACATTTAAATTTGCAAAAAAGAATATTGAATACAATAGATGCTGCATTAGTGTGACATTGTTCTGATGTTAAAACTTTAAAGGAAACTGTTGTGTAATACATGCCAACTAAGTAGGGATAATATTTGGATTCCATTTTCTGTGTGTGTTTGGAAAGCAAAAATTCATTTCTGGTGAAGTGTGTGGAGATAGGCTGTGTGGCTTGGTGGCTCATTGGGTGTAGGCCCAGAGCCAAAGATTTGGGGTTTTCAGTACCCAGTCATTTGAAGGAAACAAAAATTCATTTGTTGCTTCTTTCGCCAGTATCAATGGGAATTGTCATTTTGCTCTGAGATAAGGAGTTCATATTGAGCTGTAAGAGCCTTTATAAACTGCTCAGTTCAAAGTTCAAGCCAGCCGTTGTGGCCAAGAGGTTCTAGGCGCTTCATTTCGGAACTGCGTGACTGCTACGGTCGCAGGTTCGAATCCTGCTTTGGGCATAGATTTAAGTAGTTCTAAGTTCTATGGGACTGATGACCTCAGATGTTAAGTCCCATAGTGCTCAGAGCCATATGAACCAGAGTTCAAAAAGCAGTGGTCTACTGTCTCAAGAAGTAAAATGGATATTTGGGTCATAGACAACATTTCTGTAAATTGGCTTAATGTGGATTGTGAAGTTAGCACAGTTGTCACTGTGAAGTGTAAATTGACACAATTCAAAATTTACAGGTTTGAGTCTACCGGAAGACCTGGCATTGGACCTCATAACAGGCAACATATACTTCACCGATGGTGAGGAGAGCTACATTGGAGTCTGCACAAAAACTGGGACGGAATGCACTGTGCTGGTGAATGAGGATATCCGTAAGCCCAGGGGAATAGCTCTCCTGACTCGGGATGGGTAAGGCTCAAAATGCTGCTCTTTGCACACCACATTACAGATAAAGTTATAAATAGGTATCTTCTAAGTGGATGTGAGGATACTATTAGCTGTTTAACACTCAACATTTCTAATAAGGGCCATGGCCCATTCTCTTCACTGCTTGTCCTGAAGGGCAAAAATTGTATCCAGTTCACACTGGTTTGATGCAACTTCGCTACACTTCCTTCCAGTACCAAATTACTGATGCCTCAGTATGTGCCCTTCCATGTAAACACTTTAGTCAATTTGTCATATTCATCTGTATTAGTCATCTGTAGTAGTTATCAGCTCTATTTGTGTAACCTTGAGCCATATTGTACAGCACTTATTTCATAATCCTTACAATGCGTAGAATAATGAACTAAAAGAATAGCATCCCAAGGCCATGCATCAAGTGGTGTAGTGATAGAGAGATTTGTCTATTGGTAGTAGTTCCCATTGCAACTAATGTGCCCAGATGTTGTTGTGATTGCTTGAAATTGCCTCAAAATAACCGTGCAGTGATTGGTCACAAATAAAGCACCTAATGTGCGTAGCACTTCTAAATAAATTTAACTGCATTTTGTGTGAACATTTGAACATTTGTAGATCATGAGTGTAGAAAATCTCAGCTTCTCTCTTGTTGAGAGACTGTACTCTGCCAGTTTAGTTTGTGCCGATATTTTAATAAAATAAAAAAAACTCCAGCAGACCAGGTTTTGATCACATTGACTACAATAATTTTTGATGAAAATCTTTATTTGGAAATTTCGTGGCACATCAGTTGAAACAGGTATATAGTCATAACTTCTAGTTAATTCACAGATGACTAATTGTAACAGGGGTAGCAATTTTTAAAAAATGATCTTTGTCCTCTGTCCCTCGAATCAAATTTTGGATACCACTATCCAGAGATTAATAATAAATTTTGCTGTGATTCACTAGGATTTTTTAAACATCGCAGCTTTCACCTGTTACTCCTTGACACTTGGTGTCCAGAAAAACTACTGCCTGGTCCCTCATAATGCCATTAAGATGCACACTTAGATTCGCATCTTTTTTTAGACATGAAAAGGAGAGAATAGTATCAGGGTTGCCACAGGTTCTGGGAATAGCAGGGAATTTCAAACATATCAGGGGGAATTTGAGAAACACTTGAAAAATTGCGTTTTTGTCTCAGTAGTGTGAAATTGTTTACTGAGATGTCATGCTTTGCCACTGGCTGTGTGCAGCTGAATACATGTGCCACTTCCCTATTCTCATTCTTGCTGCTTCTCCCATTCCCACCCCACCCCACCCTCTCCCCTCAGCTTGCAGTCAGTGCTGCCACCACTACATGCTGCTAGCCTTCTCAGAGCTTGTTGATGCTGCAGCCAGAGACAACAGTCCTGTGTGCATGAGCTGTCTGAGTGATTGTGTGAATATGTGTGCACAGTCATTATCTGGCAAAGGCTATGGCCAAAAACTTAATTGAGAGAATGAGATTGTCTTTTCTGTGTGCCTGTCTGTGGCTCAGCGATCACATTTACGGTGAATTGCTACCTATCCTCATTGGTATTGATTCTCAGAGTATTTGCATAAGTCATCTGTTGCATGGGTGATCACTATGATCTCATTTTGTCAACATGGTGTCTGTAACACATGAATAGCTGGCCACACGAGTGGGCCAGAATTCCGGGTCATTTCTGTTGGTATCTCTAATCTAACGGATTGAGCCTGCTGATCTGCAGCCCATAGTCAGATTTAGTCTCTGCCCGCAGGCTGGGTCAGTTTGTGTGGGGCAATAATGTGGCATACTTTCATGGTTTATCCATAGACCCTGGACTGTGGTGCTCCTTGGCAGGCCAGAGGCCACAAGTGATAGATTTCAGGAATTGACTGTCTCACTGCAAGTGTATAGTACAGTGTGGCATTTTGTAGAAATTTTGTTTGAGTACATTTTGGCACTTCGAAAGTAGTTTATATATTCGAAAGTATGGACTATAAGAAGAAAAACTGTGACTGTCTCTGTCAGTTTGTACACTATGTACTCATGTATTTCTTGAAAGAAAAATTACACATTACCAGTAGAATAATAAACATAACACATTGGGTAGTAACCAACAATTACAAACATAGTAGAACCAACATTTTATTGGTGGTCATCTATAGTATTAGTTTATACAACTCTTTCCCACCTTATACATTTCTTTCAAGAGGCCTACTTTCTTGTGGGGGTATTACTGAAAGCAGTAAAGGTATTCCAAATCTGTCTTGACTCCAACAAAATGCGTAATTTTGTTAACAAATGTGTTTCACTTTATTGGAATAAAATATCAGTGGTCTTAATGAAACACGTATACCATTTGGTTTTCTTTCTCCATCTAAACAGTTCATTACAAAAGATGTTGATGTTAGTACTTGAGATTTTCGCTCACACGTTTAGAAATAACAGAAGTCCTTACATTTTTTGTCAACTTATCTTTAATTGCTCTTGAGATCTCAAAATTTGTGAGTGAAAAATGGTGA
>NW_025728992.1:45000-48248 GCF_021461385.2 Schistocerca piceifrons | reverse complement strand
CGCTACTCGCACTGCCCGCTCCCCTGTGTATCGCTTCATGTTAAACACCTTGCAAGTCTTGCTGACTTTCCACATGCTCCTGCTGTACACTGTAATGTGGATGGCAGCAGGACGTACATGCCGCCCCTCCCCACGTCCCCACCTTGCCCCCCTGCCTTCGCAAGCTGGTTGGTGAGAAGTTTGCATGTTCAATGCCCTTCGCATGCGACGTACTCAGGCTACGTTGTGGTGCGGCCTGTGTCAACCGTCCGCTAATGTCGTACGCGTAAACCACAATCTGTACTGCACATTCGTCCTTATGTACCGAATGATACATCGTGGCACATGTGTGACCGTACAACGACTGCGCCCAAAAACGGCGGACCATACAGTGCAAATATTGTGCACGCAGCTACGTGTCGTCTCCCTATGAGAGCTGGATTGCAGTGTGGTACGCCATAGAGACGTGTGGGAGGAACGGACGCCGTGGATGGCGATCAGCATGAGCTGTCTGTTGATGTATTCGGACCTAGTCGTCTCTCCTCACACACCGTGATGGCATGGTGCACCGCGTTCCATATCTGCGACATGCTACAGAGGCCGGTTGACAGTCGTTCGAGCAATGGACATCGCATACGTACGGGGGCCACCTTCCACGTATTGTCTAGGCGTGCACATTTTGTTGCGTGTATGTGGGCAGACGTAGTGTGGCGTGACACCTGACACAGGCATGCAATAATCGTTGAAGTTGCAAATGGCGATGGACGCCTGCGTTTTCTGGTGAAGTTACGCAAATGAACAAATGGTAACCTGTTGTGGTGCGGTTGTTCTCGCTAGGGGTGAATCGGTGATGGCGACGATAGGTTGAGGTACGAACCGGTTGTTCCAGCGATACCCACCATGCCGACGAAACTGAACGGCATCTGGGTGTGAAGCGATACGCGGCGGTGGCTGGGTGGGGACCGTCCCCGGCCGGTGAGGGGGGCGCCTCCCGGCGTGCTGGCCGCGCGGTGCGTGGGCGCACGCGCTACAGCCGGCTGGTGGGGGCGGCCAGTGGCAGGCGCGCCGGCCGACGGACGCGGCAGGCGTCGCAGCTGCGCGCCGGCGCACCCTGCGCGCGGCGCCGTGCGGCCAAAGTAGGTCCTCGCGGGCCCGGTGCGAAGCGCGGTGGACATCTTCAGTGTGCTGGTCCGATTGAGGACTGTGTGCGTTGAGGATGCGCCGCCGCCCGGCGCTCGGCGCCGCGACGCCGTCTGCTGCTCGGTCGCCCCAGCGGTTCTCGCTGGTGGTTTGTATCGCAGCTGTGCGGATGTGTTGGCGCGTGCGCTGTGCTGGGAGAGTTCGCTTCGGCACCCAAGTGGGGCTTTTGTCCTTCTGTGGCGCTGGCGTTGGAGCTGCCGGTCACCGTAGGTGGCGCGTGTTGTCTCCCGCCGGCAATGCCACGACAGCACGCTCCCGGGCCTCTGTCGGCAGCGGCAAGCTCAGTTGGGAGCACGGGTGGTCGCACCGAAAGCGTCTACTCGCCTAACTCCGGGCGATTGCGCCTCTCTCGAACCCGACCAAGTACTTGGGACGGCGCTGCGCGCCGCCGGGGACCTGAGAGGGTTTCGAGGTGTATTGTGCAGGGGAGCTCAGCCTCCTCCTGTTTGCAGAATGATTGAGCGGACGCTTGCGTGTTCGCGCGGGCCCCCGGGACACACTCCCGGGCGGCCGGCTGCTCAGCTCTAGTTGACGCAGCTCCCTGGTTGATCCTGCCAGTAGTCATATGCTTGTCTCAAAGATTAAGCCATGCATGTCTCAGTACAAGCCGCATTAAGGTGAAACCGCGAATGGCTCATTAAATCAGTTATGGTTCCTTAGATCGTACCCACGTTACTTGGATAACTGTGGTAATTCTAGAGCTAATACATGCAAACAGAGTCCCGACCAGAGATGGAAGGGACGCTTTTATTAGATCAAAACCAATCGGTCGGCTCGTCCGGTCCGTTTGCCTTGGTGACTCTGAATAACTTTGGGCTGATCGCACGGTCCTCGTACCGGCGACGCATCTTTCAAATGTCTGCCTTATCAACTGTCGATGGTAGGTTCTGCGCCTACCATGGTTGTAACGGGTAACGGGGAATCAGGGTTCGATTCCGGAGAGGGGAGCCTGAGAAACGGCTACCACATCCAAGGAAGGCAGCAGGCGCGCAAATTACCCACTCCCGGCACGGGGAGGTAGTGACGAAAAATAACGATACGGGACTCATCCGAGGCCCCGTAATCGGAATGAGTACACTTTAAATCCTTTAACGAGTATCTATTGGAGGGCAAGTCTGGTGCCAGCAGCCGCGGTAATTCCAGCTCCAATAGCGTATATTAAAGTTGTTGCGGTTAAAAAGCTCGTAGTTGGATTTGTGTCCCACGCTGTTGGTTCACCGCCCGTCGGTGTTTAACTGGCATGTATCGTGGGACGTCCTGCCGGTGGGGCGAGCCGAAGGCGTGCGACCGCCTCGTGCGTGCTCGTGCGTCCCGAGGCGGACCCCGTTGAAATCCTACCAGGGTGCTCTTTATTGAGTGTCTCGGTGGGCCGGCACGTTTACTTTGAACAAATTAGAGTGCTTAAAGCAGGCAAGCCCGCCTGAATACTGTGTGCATGGAATAATGGAATAGGACCTCGGTTCTATTTTGTTGGTTTTCGGAACCCGAGGTAATGATTAATAGGGACAGGCGGGGGCATTCGTATTGCGACGTTAGAGGTGAAATTCTTGGATCGTCGCAAGACGAACAGAAGCGAAAGCATTTGCCAAGTATGTTTTCATTAATCAAGAACGAAAGTTAGAGGTTCGAAGGCGATCAGATACCGCCCTAGTTCTAACCATAAACGATGCCAGCCAGCGATCCGCCGCAGTTCCTCCGATGACTCGGCGGGCAGCCTCCGGGAAACCAAAGCTTTTGGGTTCCGGGGGAAGTATGGTTGCAAAGCTGAAACTTAAAGGAATTGACGGAAGGGCACCACCAGGAGTGGAGCCTGCGGCTTAATTTGACTCAACACGGGAAACCTCACCAGGCCCGGACACCGGAAGGATTGACAGATTGATAGCTCTTTCTTGATTCGGTGGGTGGTGGTGCATGGCCGTTCTTAGTTGGTGGAGCGATTTGTCTGGTTAATTCCGATAACGAACGAGACTCTAGCCTGCTAACTAGTCGCGTGACATCCTTCGTGCTGTCAGCGATTACTTTTCTTCTTAGAGGGACAGGCGGCTTCTAGCCGCACGAGATTGAGCAAT
>NW_025728992.1:35000-37500 GCF_021461385.2 Schistocerca piceifrons | reverse complement strand
CATGTTGTACCTTAACCTAACCCATGTTGTACCTTAACCTAACCCATGTTGTACCTTAACCTAACCCATGTTGTACCTTAACCTAACCCATGTTGTACCTTAACCTAACCCACGTTGTGCCTTAACCTAACCCACGTTGTGCCTTAACCTAACCCACGTTGTGCCTTAACCTAACCCACGTTGTGCCTTAACCTAACCCACGTTGTGCCTTAACCTAACCCACGTTGTGCCTTAACCTAACCCACGTTGTGCCTTAACCTAACCCACGTTGTGCCTTAACCTAACCCACGTTGTGCCTTAACCTAACCCACGTTGTGCCTTAACCTAACCCACGTTGTGCCTTAACCTAACCCACGTTGTGCCTTAACCTAACCCACGTTGTGCCTTAACCTAACCCACGTTGTCCCCTAACGTAACCCACGTTGTCCCCTAACGTAACCCATGTTGTCGCCTAAACCTGCTCTGTAATTGTTATACGACTCGTTCAATTAGTGTAGTGTTGCCCACCCGCAACCCTCGCAATATAGTTCGCTACTCGCACTGCCCGCTCCCCTGTGTATCGCTTCATGTTAAACACCTTGCAAGTCTTGCTGACTTTCCACATGCTCCTGCTGTACACTGTAATGTGGATGGCAGCAGGACGTACATGCCGCCCCTCCCCACGTCCCCACCTTGCCCCCCTGCCTTCGCAAGCTGGTTGGTGAGAAGTTTGCATGTTCAATGCCCTTCGCATGCGACGTACTCAGGCTACGTTGTGGTGCGGCCTGTGTCAACCGTCCGCTAATGTCGTACGCGTAAACCACAATCTGTACTGCACATTCGTCCTTATGTACCGAATGATACATCGTGGCACATGTGTGACCGTACAACGACTGCGCCCAAAAACGGCGGACCATACAGTGCAAATATTGTGCACGCAGCTACGTGTCGTCTCCCTATGAGAGCTGGATTGCAGTGTGGTACGCCATAGAGACGTGTGGGAGGAACGGACGCCGTGGATGGCGATCAGCATGAGCTGTCTGTTGATGTATTCGGACCTAGTCGTCTCTCCTCACACACCGTGATGGCATGGTGCACCGCGTTCCATATCTGCGACATGCTACAGAGGCCGGTTGACAGTCGTTCGAGCAATGGACATCGCATACGTACGGGGGCCACCTTCCACGTATTGTCTAGGCGTGCACATTTTGTTGCGTGTATGTGGGCAGACGTAGTGTGGCGTGACACCTGACACAGGCATGCAATAATCGTTGAAGTTGCAAATGGCGATGGACGCCTGCGTTTTCTGGTGAAGTTACGCAAATGAACAAATGGTAACCTGTTGTGGTGCGGTTGTTCTCGCTAGGGGTGAATCGGTGATGGCGACGATAGGTTGAGGTACGAACCGGTTGTTCCAGCGATACCCACCATGCCGACGAAACTGAACGGCATCTGGGTGTGAAGCGATACGCGGCGGTGGCTGGGTGGGACCGTCCCCGGCCGGTGAGGGGGCGCCTCCCGGCGTGCTGGCCGCGCGGTGCGTGGGCGCACGCGCTACAGCCGGCTGGTGGGGGCGGCCAGTGGCAGGCGCGCCGGCCGACGGACGCGGCAGGCGTCGCAGCTGCGCGCCGGCGCACCCTGCGCGCGGCGCCGTGCGGCCAAAGTAGGTCCTCGCGGGCCCGGTGCGAAGCGCGGTGGACATCTTCAGTGTGCTGGTCCGATTGAGGACTGTGTGCGTTGAGGATGCGCCGCCGCCCGGCGCTCGGCGCCGCGACGCCGTCTGCTGCTCGGTCGCCCCAGCGGTTCTCGCTGGTGGTTTGTATCGCAGCTGTGCGGATGTGTTGGCGCGTGCGCTGTGCTGGGAGAGTTCGCTTCGGCACCCAAGTGGGGCTTTTGTCCTTCTGTGGCGCTGGCGTTGGAGCTGCCGGTCACCGTAGGTGGCGCGTGTTGTCTCCCGCCGGCAATGCCACGACAGCACGCTCCCGGGCCTCTGTCGGCAGCGGCAAGCTCAGTTGGGAGCACGGGTGGTCGCACCGAAAGCGTCTACTCGCCTAACTCCGGGCGATTGCGCCTCTCTCGAACCCGACCAAGTACTTGGGACGGCGCTGCGCGCCGCCGGGACCTGAGAGGGTTTCGAGGTGTATTGTGCAGGGGAGCTCAGCCTCCTCCTGTTTGCAGAATGATTGAGCGGACGCTTGCGTGTTCGCGCGGGCCCCCGGGACACACTCCCGGGCGGCCGGCTGCTCAGCTCTAGTTGACGCAGCTCCCTGGTTGATCCTGCCAGTAGTCATATGCTTGTCTCAAAGATTAAGCCATGCATGTCTCAGTACAAGCCGCATTAAGGTGAAACCGCGAATGGCTCATTAAATCAGTTATGGTTCCTTAGATCGTACCCACGTTACTTGGATAACTGTGGTAATTCTAGAGCTAATACATGCAAACAGAGTCCCGACCAGAGATGGAAGGGACGCTTTTATTAGATCAAAACCAATCGGTCGGCTCGTCCGGTCCGTTTGCCTTG
>NW_025728992.1:22500-27500 GCF_021461385.2 Schistocerca piceifrons | reverse complement strand
TGCCGCACGAAGCCGTGGACCGGCAATGACTCCACCCGCACCCGTTCGTGCACCACCCCAACCGCCACACGCGCACCTCCAGCGGATGAACGGCGGAAGTTTCCCGCACTCGTAAAGTGCAATCCACCCCTATAACTTGCGTTTCATGAAGAGTTATTTCCAATATGCGACATTCCCGCTGTCCCTATACATGAGCCGCGACCTGTACCACTTACGAGCGAGAGACGCGATCGCGTTGCTCACTGTACGGCGTCCGATACCGAGCCATCAGCATGTCGGTCCCCATGCGCGTTGCACTCGCACTCGCAGTCGCAAAAACGTGGGGCAAATATATTACGCGGAAGAGCTATAACAGACCGAGCCCCACTGCATGGGGGGAGTCTTTGTCACTAATGTACACAGATGGAACATTTTGGACTGGAACCAGATTACCCGTACACACGGCGCTGATTAGTAATCAATGCAGAGCCATCAAACTACAATAAATATACACAACTGTCCGTATACATGCTGAAAGAGTCTGCCCACAATGGGAACCACACGTCAGCCAGACACTCTGATCACGCACCACTCTCTGCTTCTAACAGGCGCACATACAATATGTAAGCACCAGCATGGAACAACATCCAGTGCATCTTCTCCGCCACATTACACAATCCACACTATCACAACCAGACCAGGAGGTCCATGCGGAAAATACAATATCCCAGCCTTTCGACATCCACCATTGCGCAGACCAGGCACCAACACCCACACATGTCCTATACAACGGTGCACCCAACATCACAATAGTACCTCCTGTCACAGCGCACAAACAATGACATGAGTCAAAGACACAGGTCTCACACAAGCATAGAATTGGAGCGCCGCCTCTAATAAGCCAAAGGTGCATCCTGACGTGACAAATCTGATCATGTCACAAGCATTCACTTACTATAATCACTATCAACGAACCTGCCGCCCCCGCCCCCCCCCCCCCCTACACCTTTCCTTACAACAACGTGTAACCTAACCTAACCTAACCTAACCTATGTTGTACCTTAACCTAACCTATGTTGTACCTTAACCTAACCTATGTTGTACCTTAACCTAACCTATGTTGTACCTTAACCTAACCTATGTTGTACCTTAACCTAACCTATGTTGTACCTTAACCTAACCTATGTTGTACCTTAACCTAACCCATGTTGTACCTTAACCTAACCTATGTTGTACCTTAACCTAACCCATGTTGTACCTTAACCTAACCCATGTTGTACCTTAACCTAACCCATGTTGTACCTTAACCTAACCCATGTTGTACCTTAACCTAACCCATGTTGTACCTTAACCTAACCCATGTTGTACCTTAACCTAACCCATGTTGTACCTTAACCTAACCCACGTTGTGCCTTAACCTAACCCACGTTGTGCCTTAACCTAACCCACGTTGTGCCTTAACCTAACCCACGTTGTGCCTTAACCTAACCCACGTTGTGCCTTAACCTAACCCACGTTGTGCCTTAACCTAACCCACGTTGTGCCTTAACCTAACCCACGTTGTGCCTTAACCTAACCCACGTTGTGCCTTAACCTAACCCACGTTGTGCCTTAACCTAACCCACGTTGTGCCTTAACCTAACCCACGTTGTGCCTTAACCTAACCCACGTTGTGCCTTAACCTAACCCACGTTGTCCCCTAACGTAACCCACGTTGTCCCCTAACGTAACCCATGTTGTCGCCTAAACCTGCTCTGTAATTGTTATACGACTCGTTCAATTAGTGTAGTGTTGCCCACCCGCAACCCTCGCAATATAGTTCGCTACTCGCACTGCCCGCTCCCCTGTGTATCGCTTCATGTTAAACACCTTGCAAGTCTTGCTGACTTTCCACATGCTCCTGCTGTACACTGTAATGTGGATGGCAGCAGGACGTACATGCCGCCCCTCCCCACGTCCCCACCTTGCCCCCCTGCCTTCGCAAGCTGGTTGGTGAGAAGTTTGCATGTTCAATGCCCTTCGCATGCGACGTACTCAGGCTACGTTGTGGTGCGGCCTGTGTCAACCGTCCGCTAATGTCGTACGCGTAAACCACAATCTGTACTGCACATTCGTCCTTATGTACCGAATGATACATCGTGGCACATGTGTGACCGTACAACGACTGCGCCCAAAAACGGCGGACCATACAGTGCAAATATTGTGCACGCAGCTACGTGTCGTCTCCCTATGAGAGCTGGATTGCAGTGTGGTACGCCATAGAGACGTGTGGGAGGAACGGACGCCGTGGATGGCGATCAGCATGAGCTGTCTGTTGATGTATTCGGACCTAGTCGTCTCTCCTCACACACCGTGATGGCATGGTGCACCGCGTTCCATATCTGCGACATGCTACAGAGGCCGGTTGACAGTCGTTCGAGCAATGGACATCGCATACGTACGGGGGCCACCTTCCACGTATTGTCTAGGCGTGCACATTTTGTTGCGTGTATGTGGGCAGACGTAGTGTGGCGTGACACCTGACACAGGCATGCAATAATCGTTGAAGTTGCAAATGGCGATGGACGCCTGCGTTTTCTGGTGAAGTTACGCAAATGAACAAATGGTAACCTGTTGTGGTGCGGTTGTTCTCGCTAGGGGTGAATCGGTGATGGCGACGATAGGTTGAGGTACGAACCGGTTGTTCCAGCGATACCCACCATGCCGACGAAACTGAACGGCATCTGGGTGTGAAGCGATACGCGGCGGTGGCTGGGTGGGACCGTCCCCGGCCGGTGAGGGGGCGCCTCCCGGCGTGCTGGCCGCGCGGTGCGTGGGCGCACGCGCTACAGCCGGCTGGTGGGGGCGGCCAGTGGCAGGCGCGCCGGCCGACGGACGCGGCAGGCGTCGCAGCTGCGCGCCGGCGCACCCTGCGCGCGGCGCCGTGCGGCCAAAGTAGGTCCTCGCGGGCCCGGTGCGAAGCGCGGTGGACATCTTCAGTGTGCTGGTCCGATTGAGGACTGTGTGCGTTGAGGATGCGCCGCCGCCCGGCGCTCGGCGCCGCGACGCCGTCTGCTGCTCGGTCGCCCCAGCGGTTCTCGCTGGTGGTTTGTATCGCAGCTGTGCGGATGTGTTGGCGCGTGCGCTGTGCTGGGAGAGTTCGCTTCGGCACCCAAGTGGGGCTTTTGTCCTTCTGTGGCGCTGGCGTTGGAGCTGCCGGTCACCGTAGGTGGCGCGTGTTGTCTCCCGCCGGCAATGCCACGACAGCACGCTCCCGGGCCTCTGTCGGCAGCGGCAAGCTCAGTTGGGAGCACGGGTGGTCGCACCGAAAGCGTCTACTCGCCTAACTCCGGGCGATTGCGCCTCTCTCGAACCCGACCAAGTACTTGGGACGGCGCTGCGCGCCGCCGGGACCTGAGAGGGTTTCGAGGTGTATTGTGCAGGGGAGCTCAGCCTCCTCCTGTTTGCAGAATGATTGAGCGGACGCTTGCGTGTTCGCGCGGGCCCCCGGGACACACTCCCGGGCGGCCGGCTGCTCAGCTCTAGTTGACGCAGCTCCCTGGTTGATCCTGCCAGTAGTCATATGCTTGTCTCAAAGATTAAGCCATGCATGTCTCAGTACAAGCCGCATTAAGGTGAAACCGCGAATGGCTCATTAAATCAGTTATGGTTCCTTAGATCGTACCCACGTTACTTGGATAACTGTGGTAATTCTAGAGCTAATACATGCAAACAGAGTCCCGACCAGAGATGGAAGGGACGCTTTTATTAGATCAAAACCAATCGGTCGGCTCGTCCGGTCCGTTTGCCTTGGTGACTCTGAATAACTTTGGGCTGATCGCACGGTCCTCGTACCGGCGACGCATCTTTCAAATGTCTGCCTTATCAACTGTCGATGGTAGGTTCTGCGCCTACCATGGTTGTAACGGGTAACGGGGAATCAGGGTTCGATTCCGGAGAGGGAGCCTGAGAAACGGCTACCACATCCAAGGAAGGCAGCAGGCGCGCAAATTACCCACTCCCGGCACGGGGAGGTAGTGACGAAAAATAACGATACGGGACTCATCCGAGGCCCCGTAATCGGAATGAGTACACTTTAAATCCTTTAACGAGTATCTATTGGAGGGCAAGTCTGGTGCCAGCAGCCGCGGTAATTCCAGCTCCAATAGCGTATATTAAAGTTGTTGCGGTTAAAAAGCTCGTAGTTGGATTTGTGTCCCACGCTGTTGGTTCACCGCCCGTCGGTGTTTAACTGGCATGTATCGTGGGACGTCCTGCCGGTGGGGCGAGCCGAAGGCGTGCGACCGCCTCGTGCGTGCTCGTGCGTCCCGAGGCGGACCCCGTTGAAATCCTACCAGGGTGCTCTTTATTGAGTGTCTCGGTGGGCCGGCACGTTTACTTTGAACAAATTAGAGTGCTTAAAGCAGGCAAGCCCGCCTGAATACTGTGTGCATGGAATAATGGAATAGGACCTCGGTTCTATTTTGTTGGTTTTCGGAACCCGAGGTAATGATTAATAGGGACAGGCGGGGGCATTCGTATTGCGACGTTAGAGGTGAAATTCTTGGATCGTCGCAAGACGAACAGAAGCGAAAGCATTTGCCAAGTATGTTTTCATTAATCAAGAACGAAAGTTAGAGGTTCGAAGGCGATCAGATACCGCCCTAGTTCTAACCATAAACGATGCCAGCCAGCGATCCGCCGCAGTTCCTCCGATGACTCGGCGGGCAGCCTCCGGGAAACCAAAGCTTTTGGGTTCCGGGGGAAGTATGGTTGCAAAGCTGAAACTTAAAGGAATTGACGGAAGGGCACCACCAGGAGTGGAGCCTGCGGCTTAATTTGACTCAACACGGGAAACCTCACCAGGCCCGGACACCGGAAGGATTGACAGATTGATAGCTCTTTCTTGATTCGGTGGGTGGTGGTGCATGGCCGTTCTTAGTTGGTGGAGCGATTTGTCTGGTTAATTCCGATAACGAACGAGACTCTAGCCTGCTAACTAGTCGCGTGACATCCTTCGTGCTGTCAGCGATTACTTTTCT
>NW_025728992.1:15000-17500 GCF_021461385.2 Schistocerca piceifrons | reverse complement strand
CAAGAGCAGGCCTCACACTTGAAGAGGTCGTGAGTGGAACACAGATCGCCTTCAAAACTGGACCAAAAAATCGAGAAGTGGTGAACCTAGTGCTGGAGGTGGCACCGAAAATATGGAACAGGCTGACTGAACAAGGACGAGTGTATCTCCACTGCACATCCCACAGGGTGCAAAATTACACAAATATTAGCAGGTGCTATAAATGCCAGGGCTTTGGTCACACATCAACAAGATGCACAAGTGCTGAAACAATATGCGGACACTGTGCAGCACCTGGACACTCCTTCAAAGAATGCAGGCTTAAAGAGCAACCACCACACTGTGCGAACTGCAAACGCTGGAAGAGAGACTGCAAACACTCAGTTCTGGACCAAAACTGCCCTGAATACAAGAGAACAAAAGAAGCAATCCAACGAATGACCGATTATGGGAAGTAAAAACAACGATGTGCTACCTTCAGACCATAGATCCTCAACGGACCTACAACTTAGCCCCTTAAAAATCCTCCAAATAAATGGGCAAAGATCTAAAACAGTACCTGACCAACTAGTCATGAAAATGGAGGAAGAGGAGTTAGATGTACTACTGGTACAGGAACCATACACACTAGATGACAAAATCACAGGTTATCCACCAGGTTATCGAATGGTTTACAGCTCCAAACATGGAACACCAAAGGCAGCTATAATCATTCGCACTAAGAGCGTAAATGTACTCCAGCTAACCACATTATCTGATACACATACATGTGCGGCAAGCATAAGTGGAGCCTTTGGAGAACTGTACCTGGTGTGTGTGTACTGCCAGTATGGTGAACCTATTGACCGCTTCCTAAATAAACTTGAGGACATACTGCACAACTTGGCTGGAAAACCAGTAATTATAGGCCTAGATGCAAATGCGACATCCCCATTATGGTATGGCGATATGGCAAATGGGGACGGTAGGAAGATGGAAGACTTCATCTACCAGCATGGTCTTGTACTACTGAATGAGGAATCTCCATTAACAACTTTCAGTGGACCAAATGGAGAGAGTAACATAGACCTCACTATTTGTACAACAATTGTGGCTAGAACAACAACTAAATGGAAGGTTCATGGGGGATGGACAACCAGCGATCACAGGGCCATAACATATGAAGTTGCCCCACAACAGAGAAACAGAATAGCTATAGTGCAAGAAAAATACAACACACAATTTGCGAAATGGGCAATTTTTGATCAGTGCTTTGCAAAGGAAGTAGAATACCTGGAGAATATCCAAGCAATGGATGTTAATGAGAAGGTTCGATGCCTGGAAGGGGCAGTACGAGCTAGCTGCAAAAAATCGATGAGAAGAAAAACCTGGCTACAGCACCCTATACCATGGTGGAACGAGACACTTAGACTACAGCGACAAAACACAATGACAGCACGACGAACCCTGCAAAATGCCCGCCGAAATGGAACTGCAGAAGAAATCGAAGCAGCAAAACAAGAGTACAAAATAAAACGAAATGAATACACGAAACAGATCACCATTGCTAAAGAGGATGCATGGAAGAAGTGGGTATCTGACTGTGACAACAACAATCCCTGGGCAGCAACTCAAAAAATACTCCGACCAAAAACAGGTACAGAAAACGTCCTCAGCAACATAAAACTTCCAAACCAGACCCAAACAATGACGTGGGAGGACACAATCCAGCATCTACTGCGCTCACTTCTGCCCGATGACAAACCAGAAGAGGATACAGCTCATCAGGAAGAAGTTAAACTGGAAAACATAAGGTACAGCAGTATAGAAAACGCACCAGAGTTTTCGAGAGAGGAAGTGGACGCTGCCATCAAAGCATGTAAACCGAAGAAAGCTACAGGCCCTGATGGTATTGATGACCTAATAATCAAAAGAATATGGCGCACACATCCAGCTCTCCTAATGGATATATTCAACTCTTGCCTTCGTGAACATACTGTACCAGAGCCATGGAAAAAAGGACTAGTGTGCATACTGCTCAAGTCCCATGGAAAGCCTAGAGATGAACCAAAATCATATCGGCCCATATGTCTACTGTCTATACTAGCGAAAGTACTTGAGAGATTAATGGTATGGCGCCTGGAGGAACAATACGAAACCTCAGGTCTTAAAGCCCCAAACCAGTTTGGGTTCAGGAAAGGTGCATCCACAGAGATGGCTATTAGGCAGGTGCTACACAATACTGTATGTGAGGAGAAGTATGTCATGGCCATCTTTGTGGATATCGCTGGTGCGTTTGATAATTTATGGTGGCCAAGTGTCATGAGGCGACTACGGGAAATAGGCTGCCCAATAAACATATATAGACTAATAGAAAACTATTTCACAAATAGGAAGGCCATAGTGCAAACAAGTGCTGGCACAACCGAAAAATTAGTCACAAAAGGGTGTCCACAAGGCTCCATCTGTGGTCCCTTTCTTTGGAATCTAGTTTTTGATGAAATAGTAGTGGAAAAAGAAGGGAACCAATGGACCAAAGTAG
>NW_025728992.1:7500-10000 GCF_021461385.2 Schistocerca piceifrons | reverse complement strand
ACGAACCTGCCGCCCCCGCCCCCCCCCCCCCCTACACCTTTCCTTACAACAACGTGTAACCTAACCTAACCTAACCTAACCTATGTTGTACCTTAACCTAACCTATGTTGTACCTTAACCTAACCTATGTTGTACCTTAACCTAACCTATGTTGTACCTTAACCTAACCTATGTTGTACCTTAACCTAACCTATGTTGTACCTTAACCTAACCTATGTTGTACCTTAACCTAACCTATGTTGTACCTTAACCTAACCCATGTTGTACCTTAACCTAACCTATGTTGTACCTTAACCTAACCCATGTTGTACCTTAACCTAACCCATGTTGTACCTTAACCTAACCCATGTTGTACCTTAACCTAACCCATGTTGTACCTTAACCTAACCCATGTTGTACCTTAACCTAACCCATGTTGTACCTTAACCTAACCCATGTTGTACCTTAACCTAACCCACGTTGTGCCTTAACCTAACCCACGTTGTGCCTTAACCTAACCCACGTTGTGCCTTAACCTAACCCACGTTGTGCCTTAACCTAACCCACGTTGTGCCTTAACCTAACCCACGTTGTGCCTTAACCTAACCCACGTTGTGCCTTAACCTAACCCACGTTGTGCCTTAACCTAACCCACGTTGTGCCTTAACCTAACCCACGTTGTGCCTTAACCTAACCCACGTTGTGCCTTAACCTAACCCACGTTGTGCCTTAACCTAACCCACGTTGTGCCTTAACCTAACCCACGTTGTCCCCTAACGTAACCCACGTTGTCCCCTAACGTAACCCATGTTGTCGCCTAAACCTGCTCTGTAATTGTTATACGACTCGTTCAATTAGTGTAGTGTTGCCCACCCGCAACCCTCGCAATATAGTTCGCTACTCGCACTGCCCGCTCCCCTGTGTATCGCTTCATGTTAAACACCTTGCAAGTCTTGCTGACTTTCCACATGCTCCTGCTGTACACTGTAATGTGGATGGCAGCAGGACGTACATGCCGCCCCTCCCCACGTCCCCACCTTGCCCCCCTGCCTTCGCAAGCTGGTTGGTGAGAAGTTTGCATGTTCAATGCCCTTCGCATGCGACGTACTCAGGCTACGTTGTGGTGCGGCCTGTGTCAACCGTCCGCTAATGTCGTACGCGTAAACCACAATCTGTACTGCACATTCGTCCTTATGTACCGAATGATACATCGTGGCACATGTGTGACCGTACAACGACTGCGCCCAAAAACGGCGGACCATACAGTGCAAATATTGTGCACGCAGCTACGTGTCGTCTCCCTATGAGAGCTGGATTGCAGTGTGGTACGCCATAGAGACGTGTGGGAGGAACGGACGCCGTGGATGGCGATCAGCATGAGCTGTCTGTTGATGTATTCGGACCTAGTCGTCTCTCCTCACACACCGTGATGGCATGGTGCACCGCGTTCCATATCTGCGACATGCTACAGAGGCCGGTTGACAGTCGTTCGAGCAATGGACATCGCATACGTACGGGGGCCACCTTCCACGTATTGTCTAGGCGTGCACATTTTGTTGCGTGTATGTGGGCAGACGTAGTGTGGCGTGACACCTGACACAGGCATGCAATAATCGTTGAAGTTGCAAATGGCGATGGACGCCTGCGTTTTCTGGTGAAGTTACGCAAATGAACAAATGGTAACCTGTTGTGGTGCGGTTGTTCTCGCTAGGGGTGAATCGGTGATGGCGACGATAGGTTGAGGTACGAACCGGTTGTTCCAGCGATACCCACCATGCCGACGAAACTGAACGGCATCTGGGTGTGAAGCGATACGCGGCGGTGGCTGGGTGGGACCGTCCCCGGCCGGTGAGGGGGCGCCTCCCGGCGTGCTGGCCGCGCGGTGCGTGGGCGCACGCGCTACAGCCGGCTGGTGGGGGCGGCCAGTGGCAGGCGCGCCGGCCGACGGACGCGGCAGGCGTCGCAGCTGCGCGCCGGCGCACCCTGCGCGCGGCGCCGTGCGGCCAAAGTAGGTCCTCGCGGGCCCGGTGCGAAGCGCGGTGGACATCTTCAGTGTGCTGGTCCGATTGAGGACTGTGTGCGTTGAGGATGCGCCGCCGCCCGGCGCTCGGCGCCGCGACGCCGTCTGCTGCTCGGTCGCCCCAGCGGTTCTCGCTGGTGGTTTGTATCGCAGCTGTGCGGATGTGTTGGCGCGTGCGCTGTGCTGGGAGAGTTCGCTTCGGCACCCAAGTGGGGCTTTTGTCCTTCTGTGGCGCTGGCGTTGGAGCTGCCGGTCACCGTAGGTGGCGCGTGTTGTCTCCCGCCGGCAATGCCACGACAGCACGCTCCCGGGCCTCTGTCGGCAGCGGCAAGCTCAGTTGGGAGCACGGGTGGTCGCACCGAAAGCGTCTACTCGCCTAACTCCGGGCGATTGCGCCTCTCTCGAACCCGACCAAGTACTTGGGACGGCGCTGCGCGCCGCCGGGACCTGAGAGGATTTCGAGGTGTATTGTGCAGGGGAGCTCAGCCTCCTCCTGTTTGC
>NW_025728991.1:0-143856 GCF_021461385.2 Schistocerca piceifrons | reverse complement strand
TTACATTGACGAATTAACATAGAAATTGCGTCGCTATGAAATACTATGCGTTCTATGACATCTGCTTCTAAATTGAGTAACGATACTGTGGAAACGACCTGGATATACTTTTGGGACACGAGTTTCTCCTGTCCGATGCGCTATTCCTCCTTTAACGCATCTCTCGATCCCTCACATTGACGAATTAACACAGAAATTGCGTCGCTATGAAATACTATGCGTTCTATGACATCTCCTTCTAAATTGAGTAACGTTTCTATGGAAACGACAGGATATACTTTAGGGACACGAGTTTCTCCTGTCCGATGCACTATTCCTCCTTTAACGCATCGCTCGATCCCTCACATTGACGAATTAACATACAAATTGCGTCGCTATCAAAATACTATGCGTTCTATGACAACTCATTCTAAATTGAGTAACTTATCTATGGAAACGACTGGATTATACTTTTGGGACGCAAGTTTCTCCGGTCCCGATGCACTATTCCTCCTTTAACGCATCTCTCGATCCCTCACATTGAAGAATTAACACAGAAATTGCGTCGCTATGAAATACTATGCGTTCTATGACATCTCCTTCTAAATTGAGTAACGTTTCTATGGAAACGACTGGAAATTCTTTTGGGACACGAGTTTCTCCTGTTCCATGCACTAATCCTCCTTTAACGCATCTCTCGATCCCTCACATTGACGAATTAACATAGAAATTGCGTCGCTATGAAATACTATGGGTTCTATGACATCTCCTTCTAAATTGAGTAACGTTTCAATGGAGACGACTGGATTTACTTTTGGGACACGAGTTTCTCCTGTCCGATGCACTATTGCTCCTTTAACGCATCTCTCGATCCCTCACATTGACGACTTAACACAGAAATTGCGTCGCTATGAAATACTATGCGTTCTATGGACATCTCCTTCTAAATTGAGTAACGTCCTCTATGGAAACGACTGGATATAATTTTGGGACACGAGTTTCTCCTGTCCGATGCACTATTCCTCCTTTAACGCATCTCTCGATCCCTCACATTGACGAATTAAACACAGAAATTGCGTCGCTATGAAATACTATGCGTTCTATGACATCTCCTTGTAAATTGAGTAACGTTTCTATGGAAACGACTGGATATACTTTTGGGACACGAGTTTCTCCTGTCCGATGCTCTATTCCTCCTTTTAACGCATCTCCTCGATCCCTCACATTGACGAATTAACACAGAAATTGTGTCGCTATGAAATACTATGGGTTCTATGACATCTCCTTCTAAATTGAGTAACGTTTCTATGGAAACGACTGGATATACTTTTGGGACACGAGTTTCTCCTGTCCGATGCACTATTCCTCCTTTAACGCATCTCTCGAACCCTCACATTGACGACTTAACACAGAAATTGCGTCGCTATGAAATACTATGCGTTCTATGACATCTCCTTCTAAATTGAGTAACGTTTCTATGGAAAACGACTGGATATAATTTTGGGACACGAGTTTCTCCTGTCCGATGCCCTATTCCTCCTTTAACGCATCTCTCGATTCCTCACATTGGCGAATTAACACAGAAATTGCGTCGCTATGAAATACTATGCGTTCTATGACATCTCCTTCTAAATTGAGTAACGTTTCGATGGAAACGACTGGATATTCTTTTGGGACTCGAGTTTCTCCTGTCCGATGCACTATTCCTCCTTTAACGCATCTCTCGATCCCTCACACTGACGAATTAACATAGAAATTGCGTCGCTATGAAATACTATGGGTTCTATGACATCTGCTTCTAAATTCAGTAACGTTTCTATGGAAACGACTGGATATAGTTTTGGGACACGAGTTTCTCCTGTCCGATGCACTATTCCTCCTTTAACGCATCTCTCGATCCCTCACATTGACGAATTAACACAGAAATTGCGTCGCTATGAAATACTATGCGCTCTATGACATCTCCTTCTAAATTGAGTAACGTTTCTATGGAAACGACTGGATATACTTTTGGGACACGAGTTTCTCCTGTCCGATGCACTATTCGTCCTCTAACGCATCTCTCGATCCCTCACATTGACGAAATTAACACAGAAATTGCATCGCTATGAAATACTATGCGTTCTATGACATCTCCTTCTAAATTGAGAAACGTTTCTATGGAAACGACCTGGATATACTTTTGGGACACGAGTTTCTCCTGTCCGATGCACTATTCCTCCTTTAACGCATCTCTCGATCCCTCACATTGACGAATTACCACAGATATTGCGTCGCTATGAAATACTATGCGTTCTTTGACTTATCCTTCTAAATTGGGTATCGTTTCTATGGAAACGACTCGATGTACTTTTGGGACACGAGTTTCTCCTGTCCGATGCACTATTCCTCCTTTAACGCATCTCTCGATCCCTCACATTGACCAATCAACACAGAAATTGCGTCGCTATGAAATACTGTGGGTTCTATGACATCTCCCTTCAAAATTGAGTAACGTTTCTATGGATCGACTGGATATACTTTTGGGACACGAGTTTCTCCTGTCCCGATGCGCTATTCCTCCTTTAACGCATCTCTCGATCCCTCACATTGACGAATTAACACAGAAATTGCGTCGCTATGAAATACTATGCGTTCTATGACATCTCCTTCTAAATTGAGTAACGTTTCTATGGAAACGACTGGATATACTTTTGGGACACGAGTTTCTCCTGTCCGATGCACTATTCCTCCTTTAACGCATCTCTCGATCCCTCACATTGACGAATTAACATACAAATTGCGTCGCTATCAAATACTATGCGTTCTATGACAACTCATTCTAAATTGAGTAACTTATCTATGGAAACGACTGGATATACTTTTGGGACGCGAGTTTCTCCTGTCCGATGCACTATTCCTCCTTTAACGCATCTCTCGATCCCTCACATTGACGAATTAACACAGAAATTGCGTCGCTATGAAATACTATGCGTTCTATGACAACTCATTCTAAATTGAGTAACTTATCTATGGAAACGACTGGATATACTTTTGGGACGCGAGTTTCTCCTGTCCGATGCACTATTCCTCCTTTAACGCATCTCTCGATCCCTCACATTGACGAATTAACACAGACATTGCGTCGCTATGAAATACTATGCGTTCTATGCCATCTCCTTCTAAATTGAGTAACGCTTCTATGGAAACGACTGGATATACTTTTGGGACACGAGTTTCTCCTGTCCGATGCACTATTCCTCCTTTAACGCATCTCTCGATCCCCTCACATTGATGAATTAACACAGAAATTGCCGTCGCTATGGAAAACCATGCGTTCTATGACATCTCCCTCTAAATTGAGTAACGTTTCTATGGAAACGACTGGAAATTCTTTTGGGACACGAGTTTCTCCTGTCCGATGCACTATTCCTCCTTTAACGCATCTCTCGATCCCTCACATTGACGAATTAACATAGAAATTGCGTCGCTATGAAATACTATGGGTTCTATGACATCTCCTTCTAAATTGAGTAACGTTTCAATGGAAACGACTGGATATACTTTTGGGACACGAATTTCTCCTGTCCGATGCACTATTCCTCCTTTAACGCATCTCTCGATCCCTCACATTGATGAATTAACACAGAAATTGCGTCGCTATGATATACTATGCGTTCTATGACATCTCCTTCTAAATTGAATAACGTTTCTATGGAAACGACTGGAAATTCTTTTGGGACACGAGTTTCTCCTGTCCGATGCACTATTCCTCCTTTAACGCATCTCTCGATCCCTCACATTGACGAATTAACATAGAAATTGCGTCGCTATGAAATACTATGGGTTCTATGACATCTCCTTCTAAATTGAGTAACGTTTCAATGGAAACGACTGGATATACTTTTGGGACACGAGTTTCTCCTGTCCGATGCACTATTCCTCCTTTAACGCATCTCTCGATCCCTCACATTGACGACTTAACACAGAAATTGCGTCGCTATGAAATACTATGCGTTCTATGACATCTCCTTCTAAATTGAGTAACGTTTCTATGGAAACGACTGGATACAATTTTGGGACACGAGTTTCTCCTGTCCGATGCACTATTCCTCCTTTAACGCATCTCTCGATCCCTTACATTGACGAATTAACACAGAAATTGCGTCGCTATGAAATACTATGCGTTCTATGACATCTCCTTCTAAATTGAGTAGCGTTTCTATGGAAAACGACTGGATATACTTTTGGGACACGAGTTTCTCCTGTCCGATGCTCTATTCCTCCTTTAACGCATCTCTCGATCCCTCACATTGACGAATTAACCCAGAAATTGTGTCGCTATGAAATACTATGGGTTCTATGACATCTCCTTCTAAATTGAGTAACGTTTCTGTGGAAACGAGCTGGATATACTTTTGGGGACACGAGTTTCTCCTGTCCGATGCACTATTCCTCCTTTAACGCATCTCTCGATCCCTCACATTGACGACTTAAGACAGAAATTGCGTCGCTATGAAATACTATGCGTTCTATGACATCTCCTTCTAAATTGAGTATCGTTTCTATGGAAACGACTGGATATAATTTTGGGACACGAGTTTCTCCTGTCCAATGCCCTATTCCTCCTTTAACGCATCTCTCGATTCCTCACATTGGCGAATTAACACAGAAATTTGCGTCGCTATGAAATACTATGCGTTCTATGACATCTCCTTCTAAATTGAGTAACGTTTCTATGGAAACGACTGGATATTCTTTTGGGGACTCGAGTTTCTCCTGTCCGATGCACTATTCCTCCTTTAACGCATCTCTCGATCCCTCACATTGATGAATTAACACAGAAATTGCATCGCTATGAAATACTATGCGTTCTATGACATCTCCTTCTAAATTGAGAAACGTTTCTATGGAAACTACTGGATATACTTTTGGGACACGAGTTTCTCCTGTCCGATGCACTATTCCTCCCTTAACGCATCTCTCGATCCCTCACATTGACGAATTACCACAGAAATTGCGTCGCTATGATATACTATGCGTTCTTTGACTTATCCTTCTAAATTGGGTATCGTTTCTATGGAAACGACTCGATGTACTTTTGGGACACGAGTTTCTCCTGTCCGATGCACTATTCCTCGTTTAACGCATCTCTCGATCCCTCACATTGACGAATCAACACAGAAATTGCGTCGCTATGAAATACTGTGGGTTCTATGACATCTCCTTCTAAATTGAATAACGTTTCTATGGAAACGACTGGATTTACTTTTGGGACACGAGTTTCTCCTGTCCGATGCACTATTCCTCCTTTAACGCATCTCTCGATCCCTTACATTGACGAATTAACATAGAAATTGCGTCGCTATGAAATACTATGCGTTCTATGACATCTGCTTCTAAATTGAGTAACGATTCTGTGGAAACGAACTGGATATACTTTTGGGACACGAGTTTCTCCTGTCCGATGCGCTATTCCTCCTTCAACGCATCTCTCGATCCCTCACATTGACGAATTAACACAGAAATTGCGTCGCTATGAAATACTATGCGTTCTATGACATCTCCTTCTAAATTGAGTAACGTTTCTATGGAAACGACTGGATATACTTTAGGGACACGAGTTTCTCCTGTCCGATGCACTATTCCTCCTTTAACGCATCTCTCGATCCCTCACATTGACGAATTAACATACAAATTGCGTCGCTATCAAATACTATGCGTTCTATGAAAACTCATTCTAAATTGAGTAACTTATCTATGGAAACGACTGGATATACTTTTGGGACGCAAGTTTCTCCTGTCCGATGCACTATTCCTCCTTTAAACGCATCTCTCGATCCCTCACATTGACGAATTAACACAGAAATTGCGTCGCTATGAAATACTATGCGTTCTATGACATCTCCTTCTAAATTGAGTAACGTTTCTATGGAAACGACTGGAAATTCTTTTGGGACACGAGTTTCTCCAGTCCGATGCACTATTCCTCCTTTAACGCATCTCTCGATCCCTCACATTGACGAATTAACATAGAAATTGCGTCGCTATGAAATACTATGGGTTCTATGACATCTCCTTCTAAATTGAGTAACGTTTCAATGGAAACGAATGGATATACTTTTGGGACACGAGTTTCTCCTGTCCGATGCACTATTCCTCCTTTAACGCTTCTCTCGATCCCTCACATTGACGATTTAACATAGAAATTGCGTCGCTATGAAATACTATGGGTTCTATGACATCTCCTTCTAAATTGAGTAACGTTTCTATGGAAACGACTGGATATACTTTTGGGACACGAGTTTCTCCTGTCCGATGCACTATTCCTCCTTTAACGCATCTCTCGATCCCTCACATTGACGACTTAACACAGAAATTGCGTCGCTATGAAATACTATGCGTTCTATGACATCTCCTTCTAAAATTATGTAACGTCTCTATGGAAACGACTGGATATAATTTTGGGACACGAGTTTCTCCTGTCCGATGCACTATTCCTCGTTTAACGCATCTCTCGATCCCTCACATTGACGAATCAACACAGAAATTGCGTCGCTATGAAATACTGTGGGTTCTATGACATCTCCTTCTAAATTGAGTAACGTTTCTATGGAAACGACTGGATTTACTTTTGGGACACGAGTTTCTCCTGTCCGATGCACTATTCCTCCTTTAACGCATCTCTCGATCCCTTACATTGACGAATTAACATAGAAATTGCGTCGCTATGAAATACTATGCGTTCTATGACATCTCCTTCTAAATTGAGTAACGTTTCTATAGAAACGACTGGATATACTTTTGGGACACGAGTTTCTCTCCTGTCCGAATGCACTATTCCTCCTTTAACGCTTCTCTCGATCCCTCACATTGACGATTTAACATAGAAATTGCGTCGCTATGAAATACTATGGGTTTCTATGACATCTCCTTCTAAATTGAGTAACGTTTCTATAGAAACGACTGGATATACTTTTGGGACACGAGTTTCTCCTGTCCGATGCACTATTTCCTCCTTTAACGCATCTCTCGATCCCTCACATTGACGACTTAACACAGAAATTGCGTCGCTATGAAATACTATGCGTTCTATGACATCTCCTTCTAAATTGAGTAACGTCTCTATGGAAACGACTGGATATAATTTTGGGACACGAGTTTCTCCTGTCCGATGCACTATTCCTCCTTTAACGCATCTCTCGATCCCTCACATTGACGAATTAACACAGAAATTGCGTCGCTATGAAATACTATGCGTTCTATGACATCTCCTTGTAAATTGAGTAACGTTTCTATGGAAACGACTGGATATACTTTTGGGACACGAGGTTTCTCCTGTCCGATGCTCTATTCCTCCTTTAACGCATCTCTCGATCCCTCACATTGACGAATTAACACAGAAATTGTGTCGCTATGAAATACTATGGGTTCTATGACATCTCCTTCTAAATTGAGTAACGTTTCTATGGAAACGACCTGGATATACTTTTTGGGACACGAGTTTCTCCTGTCCGATGCACTATTCCTCCTTTAACGCATCTCTCGAACCCTCACATTGACGACTTAACACAGAAATTGCCGTCGCTATGAAATACTATGCGTTCTATGACATCTCCTTGTAAATTGAGTAACGTTTCTATGGAAACGACTGGATATACTTTTGGGACACGAGTTTCTCCTGTCCGATGCTCTATTCCTCCTTTAACGCATCTCTCGATCCCCTCACATTGACGAATTAACACAGAAATTGTGTCGCTAATGAAATACTATGGGTTCTATGACATCTCCTTCTAAATTGAGTAACGTTTCTATGGAAACGACTGGATATACTTTTGGGACACGAGTTTCTCCTGTCCGATGCACTATTCCTCCTTTAACGCATCTCTCGAACCCTCACATTGACGACTTAACACAGAAATTGCGTCGCTATGAAATACTATGCGTTCTATGACATCTCCTTCTAAATTGAGTAACGTTTCTATGGAAACGACTGGATATAATTTTGGGACACGAGTTTCTCCTGTCCGATGCCCTATTCCTCCTTTAACCGCATCTCTCGATTCCTCACATTGGCGAATTAACACAGAAATTGCGTCGCTATGAAATACTATGCGTTCTATGACATCTCCTTCTAAATTGAGTAACGTTTCTATGGAAACGACTGGATATTCTTTTGGGACTCGAGGTTTCTCCTGTCCGATGCACTATTCCTCCTTTAACGCATCTCTCGATCCCTCACACTGACGAATTAACATAGAAATTGCGTCGCTATGAAATACTATGGGTTCTATGACATCTCCTTCTAAATTCAGTAACGTTTCTATGGAAACGACTGGATATACTTTTGGGACACGAGTTTCTCCTGTCCGATGCACTATTCCTCCTTTAACGCATCTCTCGATCCCTCACATTGACGAATTAACACAGAAATTTGCGTCGCTATGAAATACTATGCGCTCTATGACATCTCCTTCTAAATTGGGGTAACGTTTCTATGGAAACGACTGGATATACTTTTGGGACACGAGTTTCTCCTGTCCGATGCACTATTCGTCCTCTAACGCATCTCTCGATCCCTCACATTGACGAATTAACACAGAAATTGCATCGCTATGAAATACTATGCGTTCTATGACATCTCCTTCTAAATTGAGAAACGTTTCTATGGAAACGACTGGATATACTTTTGGGACACGAGTTTCTCCTGTCCGATGCACTATTCCTCCCTTAACGCATCTCTCGATCCCTCACATTGACGAATTACCACAGAAATTGCGTCGCTATGAAATACTATGCGTTCTTTGACTTATCCTTCTAAATTGGGTATCGTTTCTATGGAAACGACTCGATGTACTTTTGGGACACGAGTTTCTCCTGTCCGATGCACTATTCCTCCTTTAACGCATCTCTCGATCCCTCACATTGACGAATCAACACAGAAATTGCGTCGCTATGAAATACTGTGGGTTCTATGACATCTCCTTCTAAATTGAGTAACGTTTCTATGGATCGACTGGATATACTTTTGGGACACGAGTTTCTCCTGTCCGATGTACTATTCCTCCTTTAACGCATCTCTCGATCCCTTACATTGACGAATTAACATAGAAATTGCGTCGCTATGAAATACTATGCGTTCTATGACATCTGCTTCTAAATTGAGTAACGATTCTGTGGAAACGACTGGATATACTTTTGGGACACGAGTTTCTCCTGTCCGATGCGCTATTCCTCCTTTAACGCATCTCTCGATCCCTCACATTGACGAATTAACATACAAATTGCGTCGCTATCAAATACTATGCGTTCTATGACAACTCATTCTAAATTGAGTAACTTATCTATGGAAACGACTGGATATACTTTTGGGACGCGAGTTTCTCCTGTCCGATGCACTATTCCTCCTTTAACGCATCTCTCGATCCCTCACATTGACGAATTAACACAGTAATTGCGTCGCTATGAAATACTATGCGTTCTATGACATCTCCTTCTAAATTGAGTAACGCTTCTATGGAAACGACTGGATATTCTTTTGGGACTCGAGTTTCTCCTGTCCGATGCACTATTCCTCCTTTAACGCATCTCTCGATCCCTCACACTGACGAATTAACATAGAAATTGCGTCGCTATGAAATACTATGGGTTCTATGACATCTCCTTCTAAATTCAGTAACGTTTCTATGGAAACGACTGGATATACTTTTGGGACACGAGTTTCTCCTGTCCGATGCACTATTCCTCCTTTAACGCATCTCTCGATCCCTCACATTGACGAATTAACACAGAAATTGCGTCGCTATGAAATACTATGCGCTCTATGACATCTCCTTCTAAATTCAGTAACGTTTCTATGGAAACGACTGGATATACTTTTGGGACACGAGTTTCTCCTGTCCGATGCACTATTCGTCCTCTAACGCATCTCTCGATCCCTCACATTGACGAATTAACACAGAAATTGCATCGCTATGAAATACTATGCGTTCTATGACATCTCCTTCTTAATTGAGAAACGTTTCTATGGAAACGACTGGATATACTTTTGGGACACGAGTTTCTCCTGTCCGATGCACTATTCCTCCCTTAACGCATCTCTCGATCCCTCACATTGACGAATTACCACAGAAATTGCGTCGCTATGAAATACTATGCGTCCTTTGACTTATCCTTCTAAATTGGGTATCGTTTCTATGGAAACGACTCGATGTACTTTTGGGACACGAGTTTCTCCTGTCCGTTGCACTATTCCTCCTTTAACGCATCTCTCGATCCCTCACATTGACGAATCAACACAGAAATTGCGTCGCTATGAAATACTGTGGGTTCTATGACATCTCCTTCTAAATTGAGTAACGTTTCTATGGATCGACTGGATATACTTTTGGGACACGAGTTTCTCCTGTCCGATGTACTATTCCTCCTTTAACGCATCTCTCGATCCCTTACATCGACGAATTAACATAGAAATTGCGTCGCTATGAAATACTATGCGTTCTATGACATCTGCTTCTAAATTGAGTAACGATTCTGTGGAAACGACTGGATATACTTTTGGGACACGAGTTTCTCCTGTCCGATGCGCTATTCCTCCTTTAACGCATCTCTCGATCCCTCACATTGACGAATTAACATACAAATTGCGTCGCTATCAAATACTATGCGTTCTATGACAACTCATTCTAAATTGAATAACTTATCTATGGAAACGACTGGATATACTTTTGGGACGCGAGTTTCTCCTGTCCGATGCACTATTCCTCCTTTAACGCATCTCTCGATCCCTCACATTGACGAATTAACACAGTAATTGCGTCGCTATGAAATACTATGCGTTCTATGACATCTCCTTCTAAATTGAGTAACGCTTCTATGGAAACGACTGGATATACTTTTGGGGTCACGAGTTTCTCCTGTCCGATGCACTATTCCTCCTTTAACGCATCTCTCGATCCCTCACATTGATGAATTAACACAGAAATTGCGTCGCTATGGAAAACTATGCGTTCTATGACATCTCCTAAATTGAGTAACGTTTCTATGGAAACGACTGGATATACTTTGGGACACGAGTTTCTCCTGTCCGATGCACTATTCCTCCTTTAACGCATCTCTCGATCCTTCACATTGATGAATTAACAAAGAAATTGCGTCGCTATGAAATACTATGCGTTCTATGAGATCTCCTTCTAAATTGAGTAACGTTTCTATGGAAACGACTGGAAATTCATTTGGGACACGAGTTTCTCCTGTCCGATGCACTATTCCTTCTTTAACGCATCTCTCGATCCCTCGCATTGACGAATTAACACAGAAATTGCGTCGCTATGAGATACTAAGCGTTCTATGACATCTCCTTCTAAATTGAGTAACGTTTCAATGGAAACGACTGGAAATTCTTTTGGGACACGAGTTTCTCCCGTCCGATGCACTATTCCTCCTTTAACGCATCTCTCGAACCCTCACATTGACGAATTAACATAGAAATTGCGTCGCTATGAAACACTATGCGTTCTATGACATCTCCATCTAAATTGAGTAACGTTTCAATGGAAACGACTGGATATACTTTTGGGACACGAGTTTCTCCTGTCCGATGCACTATTCCTACTTTAAAGCATCTCTCGATCCCTCACATTGACGAATTAACACAGAAATTGCGTCGCAATGAAATACCATGCGTCTATGACATCTCCTTCTAAATTGAGTAACGTTTCTATCCAAACGACTCGATATTCTTTTGGGACCCGAGTTTCTCCTGTCCGATGCACTATTCCTCCCTTAACGCATCTTTCGAACCCTCACATTAACGAATTAACACAGAAATTGCGTCGCTATGAAATACTATGCATTGTATGACATCTCCCACTAAATTGAGTAACGTTTCTATGGAAACGACTGGATTTACTTTTGGGACACGAGTTTCTCCTGTCTGATGCACTATTTCTCCTTAACCGCATCTCTCGATCCCTTACATTGACGAAATGACATAGAAATTGCGTTTCTATGAAATACTATGCGTTCTATGACATCTCCTTCTAAATTGAGTAACGTTTCAATGGAAACGACTGGATATACTTTTGGGACACGAGTTTCTCCTGTCCGATGCACTATTTCTCCTTTAATGCATCTCTCGATCCCTCACATTGACGAATTAACACAGAAATTGCGTCGATATGAAATACTATGCGTTCTATGACATCTCCTTCTAAATTGAGTAACGTTTCTATGGAAACGACTGGATATACTTTTGGGACACGAGTTTCTCCTGTCCGATGCACTATTCCTCCTTTAACGCATCTCTCGATCCCTCACATTGACGAATTAACACAGAAATTGCGTCGCTATGAAATACTATGCGTTCTATGACATCTCCTTCTAAATTGAGTAACGTTTCTATGGAAACGACTGGAAATTCTTTTGGGACACGAGTTTCTCCTGTCCGATGCACTATTCCTCCTTCAACGCATCTCTCGATCCCTCACACTGACGAATTAACATAGAAATTGCGTCGCTATGAAATACTATGGGTTCTATGACATCTCCTTCTAAATTGAGTAACGTTTCAATGAAAACGACTGGATAAACTTTTGGGACACGAGTTTCTCCTGTCCGATGCACTATTCCTCCTTTAACGCATCTCACCATCCCTCACATTGACGAATTAACACAGAAATTGTGTCGATATGAAATACTATGGGTTCTATGACATCTCCTTCTAAATTGAGTAACGTTTCTATGGAAACGACTGGATATACTTTTGGGACACGAGTTTCTCCTGTCCGATGCACTGTTCCTCCTGTAACGCATCTCTCGATCCCTCACATTGACGACTTAACACAGAAATTGCGTCGCTATGAAATACTATGCGTTCTATGACTTCTCCTTCTAAATTGAGTAACGTTTCTATGGAAACGAATGGATATAATTTTGGGACACGAGTTTCTCATGTCCGATGCTCTATTCCTCCTTTAACGCATCTCTCGATCCCTCACATTGACGAATTAACACAGAAATTGCGTCGCTGTGAAGTACTATGGGTTCTATGACATCTCCTTCTAAGCTGAGTAACCTTTCTATGGAAACGACTGGAAAAATCTTTTGGGACACGTGTTTCTCCTGTCCGATGCTCTATTCCTCCTTTAACGCATCTCTCGATTCCTCACATTAGCGAATTAACACAGAAATTGCGTCACTATGAAATACTATGCGTTCTATGACATCTCCTTCTAAATAGAGTAACGTTTCTATGGAAACGACTGGATATACTTTTGGGACACGAGTTTCTCCTGTCCGATGCAGTATTCCTCCTTTAACGCATCTCTCGATCCCTCACATTGACGAATTAACACATAAATTGCGTCGCTATGATATACTATGCGTTCTATGACATCTCCTTCTAAATTGAGTAACGTTTCTATGGAAACGACTGGAAATTCTTTTGGGACACGAGTTTCTCCTGTCCGATGCACTATTCCTCCTTCAACGCATCTCTCGATCCCTCACATTGACGAATTAACATAGAAATTGCGTCGCTATGAAATACTATGGGTTCTATGACATCTCCTTCTAAAATGAAAAACGTTTCAATGGAAACGACTGGATATACTTTTGGGACACGAGTTTCTCCTGCCCGATGCACTATTCCTCCTTTAACGCATCTCACCATCCCTCACATTGACGAATTAACACAGAAATTGCGTCGCTATGAAATACTATGGGTTCTATGACATCTCCTTCTAAATTGAGTAACGTTTCTATGGAAACGACTGGATATACATTTGGGACACGAGTTTCTCCTGACCGATGCACTATTCCTCCTATAACGCATCTCTTGATCCCTCACATTGACGACTTAACACAGAAATTGCGTCGCTATGAAATACTATGCGTTCTATGACTTCTCCTTCTAAATTGAGTAACGTTTCTATGGAAAGACTGGATATAATTTTGGGACACGAGTTTCTCCTGTCCGATGCTCTATTCCTCCTTTAACGCATCTCTCGATCCCTCACATTGACGACTTAACACAGAAATTACGTCGCTATGAAATACTATGCGTTCTATGACTTCTCCTTCTAAATTGAGTAACGTTTCTATGGAAACGACTGGATATAATTTTGGGACACGAGTTTCTCCTGTCCGATGCTCTATTCCTCCTTTAACGCATCTCTCGATCCCTCACATTGACGAATTAACACAGAAATTGCGTCGCTGTGAAGTACTATGGGTTCTATGACATCTCCTTCTAAGCTGAGTAACGTTTCTATGGAAACGACTGGAAAAATCTTTTGGGACACGTGTTTCTCCTGTCCGATGCACTATTCCTGCTTTAACGCATCTCTCGATCCCTCACATTGACGAATTAACATAGAAATTGCGTCGCTATGAAATACTATGGGTTCTATGACATCTCCTTCTAAATTGAGTAACGTTTCAATGGAAACGACTGGATATACTTTTGGGACACGAGTTTCTCCTGTCCGATGCACTATTCCTCCTATAACGCATCTCTAGATCCCTCACATTGACGAATTAACATAGAAATTACGTCGCTATGAAATACTATGGGTTCTATGACATCTCCTTCTAAATTGAGTAACGTTTCTATGGAAACGACTGGATATACTTTTGGGACACGAGTTTCTCCTGTCCGATGCACTATTCCTCCTTTAACGCATCTCTCGATCCCTCGCATTGACATATTAACACAGAAATTGCGTCGCTATGAAATACTATGCGTTCTATGACATCTCCTTCTAAATTGAGTAACGTTTCAATGGAAACGACTGGAAATTCTTTTGGGACACGAGTTTCTCCTGTCCGATGCACTATTCCTCCTTTAACGCATCTCTCGAACCCTCACATTGACGAATTAACATAGAAATTGCGTCGCTATGAAACACTATGCGTTCTATGACATCTCCTTCTAAATTGAGTAACGTTTCAATGGAAACGACTGGATATACTTTTGGGACACGAGTTTCTCCTGTCCGATGCACTATTCCTACTTTAAAGCATCTCTCGATCCCTCACATTGACGAATTAACACAGAAATTGCGTCGCAATGAAATACCATGCGTTCTATGACATCACCTTCTAAATTGAGTAACGTTTCTATCCAAACGACTGGAAATTCTTTTGGGACCCGAGATTCTCCTGTCCGATGCACTATTCCTCCTTTAACGCATCTCTCGAACCCTCACATTAACGAATTAACACAGAAATTGCGTCGCTATGAGATACTATGCATTGTATGACATCTCCCACTAAATTGAGTAACGTTTCTATGGAAACGACTGGATTTACTTTTGGGACACGAGTTTCTCCTGTCTGATGCACTATTCCTCCTTTAACGCATCTCTCGATCCCTCACATTGACGAATTAACATAGAAATTGCGTTTCTATGAAATACTATGCGTTCTATGACATCTCCTTCTACATTGAGTAACGTTTCAATGGGAACGACTGGATATACTTTTGGGACACGAGTTTCTCCAGTCCGATGCACTATTCCTCCTTTAACGCATCTCTCGATCCCTCACATTGACGAATTAACACAGAAATTGCGTCGCTATGAAATACTATGCGTTCTATGACATCTCTTTCTAAATTGAGTAACGTTTCTATGGAAACGACTGGATATAATTTTTGGACACGAGTTTCTCCTGTCCGATGCACTATTCCTCCTCTAACGCATCTCTCGATCCCTCACATTGACGAATTAACACAGAAATTGCGCCGCTATGAAATACTATGCGTTCTATGACATCTCCTTCTAAATTGAGTAACGTTTCTATGGAAACGACTGGATATAGTTTTGGGACACGAGTTTCTCCTGTCCGATGCACTATTCCTCCTTTAACGCATCTCTCGAACCCTCACATTGATGAAATTAACATAGAAATTGCGTCGCTAAGAAATACTATGCGTTCTATGACATCTCCTTCTAAATTGAGTAACGTTTCAATGGAAACGACTGGAAATTCTTTTGGGACACGAGTTTCTCCTGTCCGATGCACTATTCCTCCTTTAACGCATCTCTCGAACCCTCACATTGACGAATTAACATAGAAATTGCGTCGCTATGAAACACTATGCGTTCTATGACATCTCCTTCTAAATTGAGTAACGTTTCAATGGAAACGACTGGATATACTTTTAGGACACCAGTTTCTCCTGTCCGATGCACTATTCCTACTTTAAAGCATCTCTCGATCCCTCACATTGACGAATTAACACAGATATTGCGTCGCAATGAAATACCATGCGTTCTATGACATCTCCTTCTAAATTGAGTAACGTTTCTATCCAAACGACTGGAAATTCTTTTGGGACCTGAGTTTCTCCTGTCCGATGCACTATTCCTCCTTTAACGCATCTCTCGAACCCTCACATTAACGAATTAAAACAGAAATTGCGTCGCTATGAAATACTATGCATTGTATGACATCTCCCACTAAATTGAGTAACGTTTCTATGGAAACGACTGGATTTACTTTTGGGACACGAGTTTCTCCTGTCCGATGCGCTATTCCTCCTTTAACGCATCTCTCGATCCCTCACATTGACGAATTAACATAGAAATTGCGTTTCTATGAAATACTATGCGTTCTATGACATCTCCTTCTAAATTGAGTAACGTTTCAATGGAAACGACTGGATATACTTTTGGGACACGAGTTACTCCTGTCCGATGCACTATTCCTCCTTTAACGCATCTCTCGATCCCTCACATTGACGAATTAACACAGAAATTGCGTCGCTATGAAATACTATGCGTTCTATGACATCTCCTTCTAAATTGAGTAACGTTTCTATGGAAACGTCTGGATATAATTTTGGGACACGAGTTTCTCCTGTCCGATGCACTATTCCTCCTTTAACGCATCTCTCGATCCCTCACATTGACGAATTAACACAGAAATTGCGTCGCTATGAAATACTATACGTTCTATGACATCTCCTTCTAAATTGAGTAACTTTTCTATGGAAACGACTGGATATACGTTTGGGACACGAGTTTCTCCTGTCCGATGCACTATTCCTCCTTTAACGCATCTCTCGAACCTTCACATTGATGAATTAACATAGAAATTGCGTCGCTAAGAAATACTATGCGTTCTATGACATCTCCTTCTAAATTGAGTAACGTTTCTATGCAAACGACTGGATATACTTTTGAAACACAAGTTTCTCCTGTCCGATGCACTATTCCTCCTTTAACGCATCTCTCAATCCCTCACATTAACGAATTAACACGGAAATTGCGTCGCTATGAAATACTATGGGTTCTATGACATCTCCTTCTAAATTGAGTAACGTTTCTATGGAAACGATTGGATATACTTTTGGGACACGAGTTTCTCCTGTCCGATGCACTATTCCTCCTTTAACGCATCTCTCGATCCCTCACATTGATGAATTAACATAGAAATTGCGTCGCTATGAAATACTATGCGTTCTATGACATCTCCTTCTAAATTGAGTAACGTTTCTATGGAGACGACTGGATATAATTTTGGGACACGAGTTTCTCCTGTCCGATGCACTATTCCTCCTTTAACGCATCTCTCGATCCCTCACATTGACGAATTAACACAGAAATTGCGCCGCTATGAAATACTATGCGTTCTATGACATCTCCTTCTAAATTGAGTAACGTTTCTATGGAAACGACTGGATATAGTTTTGGGACACGAGTTTCTCCTGTCCGATGCACTATTCCTCCTTTAACGCAGCTCTCGAACCCTCACATTGATGAATTAACATAGAAATTGCGTCGCTAAGAAATACTATGCGTTCAATGACATCTCCTTCTAAATTGAGTAACGTTTCTATGCAAACGACTGGATATACTTTTGAAACACAAGTTTCTCCTGTCCGATGCACTATTCCTCCTTTAACGCATCTCTCAATCCCTCACATTAACGAATTAACACGGAAATTGCGTCGCTATGAAATACTATGTGTTCCATGACATCTCCTTCTAAATTGAGTAACGTTTCTATGGAAACGACTGGATATACTTTTGGGACTCGAGTTTCTCCTGTCCGATGCACTATTCCTCCTTTAACGCATCTCTCGATCCCTCACATTGATGAATTAACACAGACATTGCGTCGCTATGAAATACTATGCGTTCTATGACATCTCCTTCTAAATTGAGTAACGTTTCTATGGAAACGACTGGAAATTCTTTTGGGACACGAGTTTCTCCTGTCCGATGCACTATTCCTCCTTTAACGCATCTCTCGATCCCTCACATTGACGAATTAACATAGAAATTGCGTCGCTATGAAATACTATGGGTTCTATGACATCTCCTTCTAAATTGAGTAACGTTTCAATGGAAACGACTGGATATACTTTTGGGACACGAGTTTCTCCTGTCCGATGCACTATTCCTCCTTTAACGCATCTCTAGATCCCTCACATTGACGAATTAACATAGAAATTACGTCGCTATGAAATACTATGGGTTCTATGACATCTCCTTCCAAATTGAGTAACGTTTCTATGGAAACGACTGGATATACTTTTGGGACACGAGTTTCTCCTGTCCGATGCACTATTCCTCCTTTAACGCATCTCTCGATGCCTCACATTGACGAATTAACACAGAAATTGCGTCCTATGAAATACTATGCGTTCTATGACATCTCCTTCTAAATTGAGTAACATTTCTATGGAAACGACTGGATTTACTTTTGGGACACGAGTTTCTCCTATCCGATGCACTATTCCTCCTTTAACGCATCTCTCGATCCCTCACATTGACGAATTAACACAGAAATTGCGTCGCTGTGAAGTACTATGGGTTCTATGACATCTCCTTCTAAGCTGTGTAACGTTTCTATGGAAACGACTTGAATAATCCTTTGGGACACGTGTTTCTCCTCTCCGATGCACTATTCCTCCTTTAACGCATCTCTCGATTCCTCACATTAGCGAATTAACACAGAAATTGCGTCACTATGAAATACTATGCGTTCTATGACATCTCCTTCTAAATAGAGTAACGTTTCTATGGAAACGACTGGATATACTTTTGGGACTCGAGTTTCTCCTGTCCGATGCACTATTCCTCCTTTAACGCATCTCTCGATCCCTCACATTGATGAATTAACACAGAAATTTCGTCGCTATGAAATACTATGCGTTCTATGACATCTCCTTCTAAATTGAGTAACGTTTCTATGGAAACGACTGGAATTTCATTTGGGACACGAGTTTCTCCTGTCCGATGCACTATTCCTCCTTTAACGCATCTCTCGATCTCTCACATTGACGAATTAACATAGAAATTGCGTCGCTATGAAATACTATGGGTTCTATGACGTCTCCTTCTAAATTGAGTAACGTTTCAATGGAAACGACTGGATATACTTTTGGGACACGAGTTTCTCCTGTCCGATGCACTATTCCTCCTTTAACGCATCTCTAGATCCCTCACATTGACGAATTAACATAGAAATTACGTCCCTATGAAATACTATGTGTTCTATGACATCTCCTTCTAAATTGAGTAACGTTTCTATGGAAACGACTGGATATACCTTTGGGACACAAGTTTCTCCTGTCCGATGCACTATTCCTCCTTTAACGCATCTCTCGATCTCTCGCATTGACGAATTAACACAGAAATTGCGTCGCTATGAAATACTATGCGTTCTATGACATCTCCTTCTAAATTGAGTAACGTTTCAATCGAAACGACTGGAAATTCTTTTGGGACACGAGTTTCTCCTGTCCGATGCACTATTCCTCCTTTAACGCATCTCTCGAACCCTCACATTGACGAATTAACATAGAAATTGCGTCGCTATGAAACACTATGCGTTCTATGGCATCTCCTTCTAAATTGAGTAACGTTTCAATGGAAACGACTGGATATACTTTTGGGACACGAGTTTCTCCTGTCCGATGCACTATTCCTACTTTAAAGCATCTCTCGATACCTCACATTGACGAATTAACACAGAAATTGCGTCGCAATGAAATACCATGCGTTCTATGACATCTCCTTCTAAATTGAGTAACGTTTCTATCCAAACGACTGGAAATTCTTTTGGGACCCGAGTTTCTCCTGTCCGATGCACTATTCCTCCTTTAACGCATCTCTCGAACCCTCACATTAACGAATTAACACAGAAATTGCGTCGCTATGAAATACTATGCATTGTATGACATCTCCCACTAAATTGAGTAACGTTTCTATGGAAACGACTGGATTTACTTTTGGGACACGAGTTTCTCCTTTCCGATGCACTATTCCTCCTTTAACGCATCTCTCGATCCCTCACATTGACGAATTAACATAGAAATTGCGTTTCTATGAAATACTATGCGTTCTATGACATCTCCTTCTAAATTGAGTAACGTTTCAATGGGAACGTCTGGATATACTTTTGGGACACGAGTTTCTCCTGTCCGATGCACTATTCCTCCTTTAACGCATCTCTCGATCCCTCACATTGACGAATTAACACAGAAATTGCGTCGCTATGAAATACTATGCGTTCTGTGACATCTCCTTCTAAATTGAGTAACGTTTCTATGGAAACGACTGGATATAGTTTTGGGACACGAGTTTCTCCTGTCCGATGCACTATTCCTCCTTTAACGCATCTCTCGAACCCTCACATTGATGAATGAACATAGAAATTGCGTCGCTAAGAAATACTATGCGTTCTATGACATTTCCTTCTAAATTGAGTAACGTTTCTATGCAAACGACTGGATATACTTTAGAAACACAAGTTTCTCCTGTCCGATGCACTATTCCTCCTTTAACGCATCTCTCAATCCCTCACATTAACGAATTAACACGGAAATTGCGTCGCTATGAAATACTATGGGTTCTATGACATCTCCTTCTAAATTGCTCCTTCTAAATTGAGTAACGTTTCTATGGAAACGAATGGATATACTTTGGGACACGAGTTTTCTCCTGTCCGATGCACTATTCCTCCTTTAACGCATCTCTCGATCCCTCGCATTGACGAATTAACACAGAAATTGCGTCGCTATGAAATACTATGCGTTCTATGACATCTCCTTCTAAATTGAGTAACGTTTCAATGGAAACGACTGGAAATTCATTTGGGACACGAGTTTCTCCTGTCCGATGCACTATTCCTCCTTTTAACGCATCTCTCGAACCCTCACATTGACGAATTAACATAGAAATTGCGTCGCTATGAAACACTATGCGTTCTATGACATCTCCTTCTAAATTGAGTAACGTTTCAATGGAAACGACTGGATATACTTTTGGGACACGAGTTTCTCCTGTCCGATGCACTATTCCTACTTTAAAGCATCTCTCGATCCCTCACATTGACGAATTAACACAGAAATTGCGTCGCAATGAAATACCATGCGTTCCATGACATCTCCTTCTAAATTGAGTAACGATTCTATCCAAACGACTGGAAATTCATTTGGGACCCGAGTTTCTCCTGTCCCGATGCACTATTCCTCCTTTAACGCATCTCTCGAACCCTCACATTAACGAATTAAAACAGAAATTGCGTCGCTATGAAATACTATGCATTGTATGACATCTCCCACTAAATTGAGTAACGTTTCTATGGAAACGACTGGCTTTACTTTTGTGGAAACGAGTTTCTCCTGTCCGATGCACTATTCCTCCTTTAACGCATCTCTCGATCCCCCACATTGACGAATTAACATAGAAATAGCGTTTCTATGAAATACTATGCGTTCTATGACATCTCCTTCTAAATTGAGTAACGTTTCAATGGAAACGACTGGATATACTTTTGGGGACACGAGTTTCTCCTGTCCGATGCACTATTCCTCCTTTAACGCATCTCTCGATCCCTCACATTGACGAAGGTAACACAGAAATTGCGTCGCTATGAAATACTATGCGTTCTATGACATCTCCTTCTAAATTGAGTAACGTTTCTATGGAAACGACTGGATATAATTTTGGGACACGAGTTTCTCCGGTCCGATTGCACTATTCCTCCTTTAACGCATCTCTCGATCCCTCACATTGACGAATTAACACAGAAATTGCGTCGCTATGAAATACTATGCGTTCTATGGACATCTCCTTCTAAATTGAGTAACGTTTCTATGGAAACGATTGGATGTACTTTTGGGGACACGAGTTTCTCCTGTCCGATGCACTATTCCTCCTTTAACGCATCTCTCGATCCCTCACATTGATGAATTTAACATAGAAATTGCGTCGCTATGAAATACTATGCGTTCTATGACATCTCGTTCTAAATTGAGTAACGTTTCTATGGAAACGACTGGATATACTTTTGAAACACGAGTTTTTTCCTGTCCGATGCACTATTCCTCCTTTAACGCATCTCTCGATCCCTCACATTGACGAATTAACACAGAAATTGCGTCGCTATGAAATACTATACGTTCTATGACATCTCCTTCTAAATAGAGTGACGTTTCTATGGAGACGATTGTATATACTTTTGGGACACGAGTTTCTCTTGTCCGATGCACTATTCCTCCTTTAACGCATCTCTCGATCCCTCACATTGACGAATTAACACAGAAATTGCGTCGCCATGAAATACTATGCGTTCTATTACATCTCCTTCTAAATTGAGTAAACGTTTCTATGGAAACGACAGGATATACTTTTGGGACACGAGTTTCTCCTGTCCGATGCACTATTCCTCCTTTAGCGCATCTCTCGATCCCTCACATTGACGAATTAACATAGAGGATTGCGTCGCTATGAAATACTATGCGTTCTATGGCATCTCCTTCTAAATTGAGTAATGTTTCTATGGAAACGACTGGATATACTTTTGGGACACGAGTTTCTCCTGTCCGATGCACTATTCCTCCTTTATCGCATCTCTCGATCCATCACATTGACGAATTAACACAGAAATTGCGTCGCCCATGAAATACTATGCGTTCTATTACAATCTCCTTCTAAATTGAGTAACGTTTCTATGGAAACGACAGGATATACTTTTGGGACACGAGTTTCTCCTGTCCGATGCACTATTCCTCCTTTAGCGCATCTCTCGATCCCTCACATTGACGAATTAACATAGAGATTGCGTCGCTATGAAATACTATGCGTTCTATAGCATCTCCTTCTAAATTGAGTAATGTTTCTATGGAAACGACTGGATATACTTTTGGGACACGAGTTTCTCCTGTCCGATGCACTATTCCTCCTTTAACGCATCTCTCGATCACTCACATTGACGAAGTAACACAGAAATTGCGTCGCTATGAAATACTATGCGTTCTATGACATCTGCTTCTAAATTGAGTAACGTTTCTATGGAAACGACTGGATATAATTTTGGGACACGAGTTTCTCCGGTCCGATGCACTATTCCTCCTTTAACGCATCTCTCGATCCCTCACATTGACGAATTAACACAGAAATTGCGTCGCTATGAAAATACTATGCGTTCTATGACATCTCCTTCTAAATTGAGTAAACGTTTCTATGGAAACGACTGTATATACTTTTGGGACACGAGTTTCTCCTGTACGATGCACTATTCCTCCTTTAACGCATCTCTCGAACCCTCACATTGATGAATTAACATAGAAATTGCGTCGCTAAGAAATACTATGCGTTCTATGACATCTCCTTCTAAATTGAGTAACGTTTCTATGCAAACGACTGGACATACTTTTGAAACACAAGTTTCTCCTGTCCGATGCACTATTCCTCCCTTAACGCATCTCTCAATCCCTCACATAAACGAATTAACACGGAAATTGCGTCGCTATGAAATACTATGGGTTCTATGACATCTCCTTCTAAATTGAGTAACGTTTCTATGGAAACGATTGGATATACTTTTGGGACACGAGTTTCTCCTGTCCGATGCACTATTCCTCCTTTAACGCATCTCTCCGATCCCTCACAATGATGAATTAAACATAGAAATTGCGTCGCTATGAAATACTATGCGTTCTATGACATCTCGTTCTAAATTGAGTAACGTTTCTATGGAAACGACTGGACTATACTTTTGAAACACGGGTTTTTCCTGTCCGATGCACTATTCCTCCTTTAACGCATCTCTCGATCCCTCACATTGACGAATTAACACAGAAATTGCGTCGCTATGAAATACTATGCGTTCTATGACATCTCCTTCTAAATAGAGTAACGTTTCTATGGAGACGATTGTATATACTTTTGGGACACGAGTTTCTCTGTTGTCCCGATGCACTATTCTCTCCTTTTAACGCATCTCTCGATCCCTCACAATTGACGAATTAACACAGAAATTGCGTCGCCATGAAAATACTATGCGTTCTATTACATCTCCTTCTAAATTGAGTAACGTTTCTATGGGAAACGACAGGATATACTTTTGGGACACGAGTTTCTCCCTGTCCCGATGCACCATTCCTCCTTTAGCGCATCTCTCGATCCCTCACATTGACGAATTAACATAGAGATTGGCGTCGCTATGAAATACTATGCGTTCTATGGCATCTCCTTCTAAATTGAGTAATGTTTCTATGGAAACGACCTGGATATACTTTTGGGACACGAGTTTCTCCTGTCCGATGCACTATTCCTCCTTTATCGCATCTCTCGATCCATCACATTGACGAATTAACACAGAAATTGCGTCGCTATTAAATACTATGCGTTCTATGACATCTCCTTCTAAATTGAGTAACGTTTCTGTCCGATGCACTATTCCTCCTTTAACGCATCTCTCGATGCCTCACATTGACGAATTAACACAGAAATTGCGTCCTATGAGATACTATGCGTTCTATGACATCTCCTTCTAAATTGAGTAACATTTCTATGGAAACGACTGGATTTACTTTTGGGACACGAGTTTCTCCTATCCGATGCACTATTCCTCCTTTAACGCATCTATCGATCCCTCACATTGACGAATTAACACAGAAATTGCGTCGCTGTGAAGTACTATGGGTTCCATGACATCTCCTTCTAAGCTGTGTAACGTTTCTATGGAAACGACTTGAATAATCCTTTGGGACACGTGTTTCTCCTCTCCGATGCACTATTCCTCCTTTAACGCATCTCTCGATTCCTCACATTAGCGAATTAACACAGAAATTGCGTCACTATGAAATACTATGCGTTCTGTGACATCTCCTTCTAAATTGAGTAACGTTTCTATGGAAACGACTGGATATAGTTTTGGGACACGAGTTTCTTCTGTCCGATGCACTATTCCTCCTTTAACGCATCTCTCGAACCCTCACATTGATGAATTAACATAGAAATTGCGTCGCTAAGAAATACTATGCGTTCTATGACATTTCCTTCTAAATTGAGTAACGTTTCTATGCAAACGACTGGATATACTTTAGAAACACAAGTTTCTCCTGTCCGATGCACTATTCCTCTTTAACGCATCTCTCAATCCCTCACATTAACGAATTAACACGGAAATTGCGTCGCTATGAAATACTATGGGTTCTATGACATCTCCTTCTAAATTGATTAACGTTTCTATGCAAACGACTGGATATACTTTTGGGACTCGAGTTTCTCCTGTCCGATGCACTATTCCTCCTTTAACGCACCTCTCGATCCCTCACATTGATGAATTAACACAGAAATTGCGTCGCTATGAAATACTATGCGTTCTATGACATCTCCTTCTAAATTGAGTAACGTTTCTATGGAAACGACTGGAAATTCTTTGGGACACGAGTTTCTCCCTGTCCGATGCATTATTCCTCCTTTAACGCATCTCTCGATCCCTCACATTGACGAATTAACATAGAAATTGCGTCGCTATGAAATACTATGGGTTCTATGACATCTCCTTCTAAATTGAGTAACGTTTCAATGGAAACGACTGGATATACTTTTGGGACACGAGTTTCTCCTGTCCGATGCACTATTCCTCCTTTAACGCATCTCTAGATCCCTCCACATTCACGAATTAACATAGAAATTACGTCGCTATGAAATACTATGGGTTCTATGACATCTCCTTCTAAATTGAGTAACGTTTCTATGGAAACGACTGGATATACTTTGGGACACGAGTTTCTCCTGTCCGATGCACTATTCCTCCTTTAACGCATCTCTCGATCCCTCGCATTGACGAATTAACACAGAAATTGCGTCGCTATGAAATACTATGCGTTCTATGACATCTCCTTCTAAATTGAGTAACGTTTCAATGGAAACGACTGGAAATTCATTTGGGACACGAGTTTCTCCTGTCCGATGCACTATTCCTCCTTTAACGCATCTCTCGAACCCTCACATTGACGAATTAACATAGAAATTGCGTCGCTATGAAACACTATGCGTTCTATGACATCTCCTTCTAAATTGAGTAACGTTTCAATGGAAACGACTGGATATACTTTTGGGACACGAGTTTCTCCTGTCCGATGCACTATTCCTACTTTAAAGCATCTCTCGATCCACTCACATTGACGAATTAACACAGAAATTGCGTCGCAATGAAATACCATGCGTTCTATGACATCTCCTTCTAAATTGAGTAACGTTTCTATCCAAACGACTGGAAATTCATTTGGGACCCGAGTTTCTCCTGTCCGATGCACTATTCCTCCTTTAACGCATCTCTCGAACCCTCACATTAACGAATTAAAACAGAAACTGCGTCGCTATGAAATACTATGCATTGTATGACATCTCCCACTAAATTGAGTAACGTTCTATGGAAACGACTGGCTTTACTTTTGGGGACACGAGTTTCTCCTGTCCGATGCACTATTCGTCCTTTAACGCATCTCTCGATCCCCCACATTGACGAATTAACATAGAAATTGCGTTTCTATGAAATACTATGCGTTCTATGACATCTCCTCCTAAATTGAGTAACGTTTCAATGGAAACGACTGGATATACTTTTGGGACACGAGTTTCTCCTGTCCGATGCACTATTCCTCCTTTAACGCATCTCTCGATCCCTCACATTGACGAAGTAACACAGAAATTGCGTCGCTATAAAATACTATGCGTTCTATGACATCTCCTTCTAAATTGAGTAACGTTTCTATGGAAACGACTGGATATAATTTTGGGACACGGGTTTCTCCGGTCCGATGCACTATTCCTCCTTTAACGCATCTCTCGATCCCTCACATTGACGAATTAACACAGAAATTGCGTCGCTATGAAATACTATGCGTTCTATGACATCTCCTTCTAAATTGAGTAACGTTTCTATGGAAACGACTGGATATACTTTTGGGACACGAGTTTCTCCAGTACGATGCACTATTCCTCCTTTAACGCATCTCTCGAACCTCACATTGATGAATTAACATAGAAATTGCGTCTCTAAGAAATACTATGCGTTCTATGACATCTCCTTCTAAATTGAGTAACGTTTCTATGCAAACGAATGGACATACTTTTGAAACACAGTTTCTCCTGTCCGATGCACTATTCCTCCTTTAACGCATCTCTCAATCCCTCACATTAGCGAATTAACACAGAAATTGCGTCACTATGAAATACTATGCGTTCTGTGACATCTCCTTCTAAATTGAGTAACGTTTCTATGGAAACGACTGGATATAGTTTTGGGACACGAGTTTCTCCTGTCCGATGCACTATTCCTCCTTTAACGCATCTCTCGAACCCTCACATTGATGAATTAACATAGAAATTGCGTCGCTAAGAAATACTATGCGTTCTATGACATTTCCTTCTAAATTGAGTAACGTTTCTATGCAAACGACTGGATATACTTTAGAAACACAAGTTTCTCCTGTCCGATGCACTATTCCTCCTTTAACGCATCTCTCAATCCCTCACATTAACGAATTAACACGGAAATTGCGTCGCTATGAAATACTATGGGTTCTATGACATCTCCTTCTAAATTGATTAACGTTTCTATGCAAACGACTGGATATACTTTTGGAACTCGAGTTTCTCCTGTCCGATGCACTATTCCTCCTTTAACGCACCTCTCGATCCCTCACATTGATGAATTAACACAGAAATTGCGTCGCTATGAAATACTATGCGTTCTATGACATCTCCTTCTAAATTGAGTAACGTTTCTATGGAAACGACTGGAAATTCTTTTGGGACACGAGTTTCTCCTGTCCGATGCATTATTCCTCCTTTAACGCATCTCTCGAACCCTCACATTAACGAATTAAAACAGAAATTGCGTCGCTATGAAATACTATGCATTGTATGACATCTCCCACTAAATTGAGTAACGTTCTATGGAAACGACTGGCTTTACTTTTGGGACACGAGTTTCTCCTGTCCGATGCACTATTCGTCCTTTAACGCATCTCTCGATCCCCCACATTGACGAATTAACATAGAAATTGCGTTTCTATGAAATACTATGCGTTCTATGACATCTCCTCCTAAATTGAGTAACGTTTCAATGGAAACGACTGGATATACTTTTGGGACACGAGTTTCTCCTGTCCGATGCACTATTCCTCCTTTAACGCATCTCTCGATCCCTCACATTGACGAAGTAACACAGAAATTGCGTCGCTATGAAATACTATGCGTTCTATGACATCTCCTTCTAAATTGAGTAACGTTTCTATGGAAACGACTGGATATAATTTTGGGACACGGGTTTCTCCGGTCCGATGCACTATTCCTCCTTTAACGCATCTCTCGATCCCTCACATTGACGAATTAACACAGAAATTGCGTCGCTATGAAATACTATGCTTTCTATGACATCTCCTTCTAAATTGAGTAACGTTTCTATGGAAACGACTGGATATACTTTTGGGACACGAGTTTCTCCTGTACGATGCACTATTCCTCCTTTAACGCATCTCTCGAACCCTCACATTGATGAATTAACACGGAAATTGCGTCGCTATGAAATACTATGGGTTCTATGACATCTCCTTCTAAATTGAGTAACGTTTCTATGGAAACGATTGGATATACTTTTGGGACACGAGTTTCTCCTGTCCGATGCACTATTCCTCCTTTAACGCATCTCTCGATCCCTCACATTGATGAATTAACATAGAAATTGCGTCGCTATGAAATACTATGCGTTCTATGACATCTCGTTCTAAATTGAGTAACGTTTCTATGGAAACGACTGGATATACTTTTGAAACACGAGTTTTTCCTGTCCGATGCACTATTCCTCCTTTAACGCATCTCTCGATCCCTCACATTGACGAATTAACACAGAAATTGCGTCGCTATGAAATACTATGCGTTCTATGACATCTCCTTCTAAATTGAGTAGCGTTTCTATGGAAACGACTGGAAATTCTTTTGGGATACGAGTTTCTCCTGTCCGATGCACTATTCCTCCTTTAACGGATCTCTCGATCCCTCACATTGACGAATTGACACAGAAATTGCGTCGCTATGAAATACTATGGGTTCTATGACATCTCCTTCTAAATTGAGTGACGTTTCTATGGAAACGACTGGACATACGTTTGGGACACGAGTTTCTCCTGTCCCATGCACTATTCCTCCTTTAACGCATCTCCCGATCCCTCACATTGACGAATTAACACAGAAATTGCGTCGCTATGAAATACTATGCGTTCTATGACATCTCCTTCTAAATTGAGTAACGTTTCTATGGAAACAACTGGATATACTTTTGGGACACGAGTTTCTCCTGTCCGATGGACTATTCCTCCTTTAACGCATCTCTCGATCCCTCACATTGACGAATTAACACAGAAATTGCGTCGCTATGAAATACTATGCGTTCTATGACATCTCCTTCTAAATTGAGTACCGTTTCAATGGAAACGACTGGAAATACTTTTGGGACACGAGTTTCTCCTGTCCGATGCTCTCTTCCTCCTTTAACGCATCTCTCGATCCCTCATATTGACGAATTAACACAGAAATTGCGTCGCTATGAAATACTATGCGTTCTATGTCATCTCCTTCTAAATTGAGTAACGTTTCTATGGAAACGACTGGATATACTTTTGGGACACGAGTTTCTCCTTTCCGATGCACTATTCCTCCTTTAACGCATCTCTCGAACCCTCACATTGACGAATTAACACAGAAATTGCGTCGCTATGAAATACTATGCGTTCTATGACATCTCCTTCTAAATTGAGTAACGTTTCTATGGAAACGACTGGACACACGTTTGGGACGCGAGTTTCTCCTGTCCGATGCTCTATTCCTCCTTTAACGCATCTCTCGATCCCTCACATTAGCGAATTAACACAGAAATTGCGTCACTATGAAATACTATGCGTTCTATGACATCTCCTTATAAATTGAGTAACGTTTCTATGGAAACGACTGGATATATTTTTGGGACACAAGTTTCTCCTGTCCGATGGACTATTCCTCCTTTAACGCATTTCTCGATCCCTCACATTGACGAATTAACACAGAAATTGCGTCGCTATGAAATACTATGCGTTCTATGACATCTCCTTCTAAATTGAGTAACGTTTCTATGGAAACGACTGGATATACTTTTGGGACACGAGTTTCTCCTGTCCGATGCTCTATTCCTCCTTTAACGCATCTCTCGATCCCTCATATTGACGAATAAACACAGAAATTGCGTCGCTATGAAATACTATGCGTTCTATGTCATCTCCTTCTAAATTGAGTAACGTTTCTATGGAAACGACTGGATATACTTTTGGGACACGAGTTTCTCCTTTCCGATGCACTATTCCTCCTTTAACGCATCTCTTGAACCCTCACATTGACGAATTAACACAGAAATTGCGTCGCTATGAAATACTATGCGTTCTATGACATCTCCTTCTAAATTGAGTAACGTCTCTATGGAAACGACTGGATATACTTTTCGGACACGAGTTTCTGCTGTCTGATACACTATTCCTCCTTTAACGCATCTCTCGAATCCTCACATTGACGAATTAACACAGAAATTGCGTCGCTATGAAATACTATGCGTTCTATGACATCTCCTTCTAAATTGAGTAACGTTTCTATGGAAACGACTGGAAATTGTTTTGGGACACGAGTTTCTCTTGTCCGATGCACTATTCCTCCTTTAACGCATCTCTCGATCCCTCACATTGACGAATTAACACAGAAATTGCGTCGCTATGAAATACTATGCGTTCTATGACATCTCCTTCTAAATTGAGTAACGTTTCTATGGAAACGACTGGATATACTTTTGGGACACGAGTTTCTCCTGTCCGATGCACTATTCGTCCTTTAACGCATCTCTCGATCCCTCACAATGACGAATTAACACAGAAATTGCGTCGCTATGAAATACTATGCGTTCTATGACATCTCCTTTTAAATTGAGCAACGTTTCAATGGAAACGACTGGATATACTTTTGGGACACGAGTTTCTCCTGTCCGATGCACTATTCGTCCTTTAACGAATCTCTCGATCCCTCACAATGACGAATTAACACAGAAATTGCGTCGCTAAGAAATACTATGCGTTCCATGACATCTCCTTCTAAATTGAGTAACGTTTCTATGGAAACGACTGGATATACTTTTGGGACACGAGTTTCTCCTGTCCGATGCACTATTCTTCCTTTAACGCATCTCTCGATCCCTCACATTGACGAATTAACATAGAAATTGTGTCGCTATGAAATACTATGGGTTCTATGACATCTACTTCTAAATTGAGTAACGTTTCTACGGAAACGACTGGAAATTCTTTTGGGACACGAGTTTCTCCTGTCCAATGCACTATTCCTCCTTTAACGGATCTCTCGATCCCTCACATTGACGAATTACCACAGAAATTTGGCCGCTTTGAAATACTATGCGTTCTATGACATCTCCATCTAAATTGAGTGACGTTTCTATGGAAACGACTGGATATACTTTTGGGACACGAGTTTCTCCTGTCCGATGCACTATTCCTCCTTTAACGGATCTCTCGATCCCTCACATTGACGAATTAACACAGAAATTGCGTCGCTATGAAATACTATGCGTTCTATGACATCTCCTTCTAAATTGAGTGACGTTTCTATGGAAATGACTGGACATACGTTTGGGACACGAGTTTCTCCTGTCCGATGCACTATTCCTCCTTTAACGCATCTCTCGATCCCTCACATTGACGAATTAACACAGAAATTGCGTCGCTATGAAATACTATGCGTTCTATGACATCTCCTTCTAATTTGTGTAACGTTTCTATGGAAACGACTGGAAATTCTTTTGGGACACGAGTTTCTCTTGTCCGATGCACTATTCCTCCTTTAACGCATCTCTGGATCCCACACATTGACGAATTAACATAGAAATTGTGTCGCTATGAAATACTATGGGTCCTATGACATCTACTTCTAAATTGAGTAACGTTTCTATGGAAACGACTGGATATACTTTTGGGACACGAGTTTCTCCTGTCCGATGCACTATTCCTCCTTTAACGCATCTCTCGATCCCTCACATTGACGAATTAACACAGAAATTGCGTCGCTATGAAATACTATGCGTTCTATGACATCTCCTTCTAAATTGAGTACCGTTTCTATGGAAGCGACTGGATATACTTTTGGGACACGAGTTTCTCCTGTCCGATGCACTATTCCTCCTTTATCGCATCTCTCGATCCCTCACATTGACGAATTAACACAAAATTTGCGTCGCTATGAAATACTATGCGTTCTATGACATCTCTTTCTAAATTGAGTACCGTTTCTATGGAAACGACTGGATATACTTTTGGGACACGAGTTTCTCCTGTCCGATGCACTATTCCTCCTTTAACGCATCTCTCGGTCCCTCACATTGACGAATTAACACAGACATTGCGTCGCTATGAAATACTATGGGTTCTATGACATCTCGTTCTAAATTGAGTAACGTTTCTATGGAAACGACTGGAAATTCTTTTGAGACACGATTTTCTCCTGTCCGATGCACTATTCCTCCTTTATCGCATCTCTCGATCCCTCACATTGACGAATTAACACAGAAATTGCGTCGCTATGAAATACTATGCGTTCTATGACATCTCCTTCTAAATTGAGTAACGTTTCTATGGAAACGACTGGATATACTTTTGGGAAACGAGTTTCTCCTGTCCGATGCACTATTCCTCCTTTAACGCATCTCTCGATCCCTCACATTGACGAAATAACACAGAAATTGCGTCGCTATGAAATACTATGCGTTCTATGTCATCTCCTTCTAAATTGAGTAACGTTTCTATGGAAACGACTGGATATACTTTTGGGACACGAGTTTCTCCTTTCCGATGCACTATTCCTCCTTTAACGCATCTCTCGAACCCTCACATTGACGAATTAACACAGAAATTGCGTCGCTATGAAATACTATGCGTTCTATGACATCTCCTTCTAAATTGAGTAACGTTTCAATGGAAACGACTGGATATACTATTGGGACACGAGTTTCCCCTGTCCGATGCACTATTCCTCCTTTAACGCATCTCTCGATGCCTCACATTGACGAATTAACACTGAAATTGCGTCCTATGAAATACTATGCGTTCTATGACATCTCCTTCTAAACTGAGTAACGTTTCTATGGAAACGACTGGATATACTTTTGGGACACGAGTTTCTCCTGTCCGATGCACTATTCGTCCTTTAACGCATCTCTCGATCCCTCACAATGACGAATTAACACAGAAATTGCGCCGCTATGAAATACTATGCGTTCTATGACATCTCCTTTTAAATTGAGCAACGTTTCAATGGAAACGACTGGATATACTTTTGGGACACGAGTTTCTCCTGTCCGATGCACTATTCGTCCTTTAACGAATCTCTCGATCCCTCACAATGACGAATTAACACAGAAATTGCGTCGCTAAGAAATACTATGCGTTCCATGACATCTCCTTCTAAATTGAGTAACGTTTCTATGGAAACGACTGGATATACTTTTGGGACACGAGTTTCTCCTGTCCGATGCACTATTCTTCCTTTAACGCATCTCTCGATCCCTCACATTGACGAATTAACATAGAAATTGTGTCGCTATGAAATACTATGGGTTCTATGACATCTACTTCTAAATTGAGTAACGTTTCTACGGAAACGACTGGAAATTCTTTTGGGACACGAGTTTCTCCTGTCCAATGCACTATTCCTCCTTTAACGGATCTCTCGATCCCTCACATTGACGAATTACCACAGAAATTTGGCCGCTTTGAAATACTATGCGTTCTATGACATCTCCATCTAAATTGAGTGACGTTTCTATGGAAACGACTGGATATACTTTTGGGACACGAGTTTCTCCTGTCCGATGCACTATTCCTCCTTTAACGGATCTCTCGATCCCTCACATTGACGAATTAACACAGAAATTGCGTCGCTATGAAATACTATGCGTTCTATGACATCTCCTTCTAAATTGAGTGACGTTTCTATGGAAATGACTGGACATACGTTTGGGACACGAGTTTCACCTGTCCGATGCACTATTCCTCCTTTAACGCATCTCTCGATCCCTCACATTGACGAATTAACACAGAAATTGCGTCGCTATGAAATACTATGCGTTCTATGACATCTCCTTCTAATTTGTGTAACGTTTCTATGGAAACGACTGGAAATTCTTTTGGGACACGAGTTTCTCTTGTCCGATGCACTATTCCTCCTTTAACGCATCTCTGGATCCCACACATTGACGAATTAACATAGAAATTGTGTCGCTATGAAATACTATGGGTCCTATGACATCTACTTCTAAATTGAGTAACGTTTCTATGGAAACGACTGGATATACTTTTGGGACACGAGTTTCTCCTGTCCGATGCACTATTCCTCCTTTAACGCATCTCTCGATCCCTCACATTGACGAATTAACACAGAAATTGCGTCGCTATGAAATACTATGCGTTCTATGACATCTCCTTCTAAATTGAGTACCGTTTCTATGGAAGCGACTGGATATACTTTTGGGACACGAGTTTCTCCTGTCCGATGCACTATTCCTCCTTTATCGCATCTCTCGATCCCTCACATTGACGAATTAACACAAAATTTGCGTCGCTATGAAATACTATGCGTTCTATGACATCTCTTTCTAAATTGAGTACCGTTTCTATGGAAACGACTGGATATACTTTTGGGACACGAGTTTCTCCTGTCCGATGCACTATTCCTCCTTTAACGCATCTCTCGGTCCCTCACATTGACGAATTAACACAGACATTGCGTCGCTATGAAATACTATGGGTTCTATGACATCTCGTTCTAAATTGAGTAACGTTTCTATGGAAACGACTGGAAATTCTTTTGAGACACGATTTTCTCCTGTCCGATGCACTATTCCTCCTTTATCGCATCTCTCGATCCCTCACATTGACGAATTAACACAGAAATTGCGTCGCTATGAAATACTATGCGTTCTATGACATCTCCTTCTAAATTGAGTACCGTTTCTATGGAAACGACTGGATATACTTTTGGGACACGAGTTTCTCCTGTCCGAAGCACTATTCGTCCTTTAACGCATCTCTCGATCCCTCACATTGACGAATTAACACAGAAATTGCGTCGCTATGAAATACTATGGGTTCTATGACATCTCCTTCTAAATTGAGTAACGTTTCTATGGAAACGACTGGAAATTCTTTTGGGACACGAGTTTCTCCTGTCCGATGCACTATTCCTCCTTTAACGCATCTCTCGATCCGCCACATTGACAAATTAAAACAGAAATTGCGTCGCTATGAAATACTATGCGTTCTATGACATCTCCTTCTAAATTGAGTACCGTTTCTATGGAAACGACTGGATATACTTTTGGGACACGAGTTTCTCCTGTCCGATGCACTATTCCTCCTTTAACGCATCTCTCGATCCCTCACATTGACGAATTAACACAGAAATTTCGTCGCTATGAAATACTATGGGTTCTATGACATCTCCTTCTAAATTGAGTAACGTTTCTATGGAAACGACTGGAAATTCTTTTGGGACACGAGTTTCTCCTGTCCGATGCACTATTCCTCCTTTGACGCATCTCTCGATCCCTCACAATGACGAATTAACACAGAAATTGCGTCGCTATGAAATACTATGCGTTCTATGACATCTCCTTCTAAACTGAGTACCGTTTCTATGGAAACGACTGGATATACTTTTGGGACACGAGTTTCTCCTGTCCGATGCACTATTCCTCCTTTAACGCATCTCTCGATCCCTCACATTGACGAATTAACACAGAAATTGCGTCGCTATGAAATACTATGGGTTCTATGGCATCTCCTTCTAAATTGAGTAACGTTTCTATGGATACGACTGGAAATTCTTTTGGGACACGAGTTTCTCCTGTCCGATGCACTATTCCTCCTTTAACGCATCTCTCGATCCCTCACATTGACGAATTAACACAGAAATTGCGTCGCTATGAAATACTATGCGTTCTATGACATCTCCTTCTAAATTGAGTACCGTTTCTATGGAAACGACTGGATATACTTTTGGGACACGAGTTTCTCCTGTCCGATGCACTATTCCTCCTTTAACGCATCTCTCGATCCCTCACATTGACGAATTAACACAGAAATTGCGTCGCTATGAAATACTATGGGTTCTATGACATCTCCTTCTAAATTGAGTAACGTTTCTATGGAAACGACTGGAAATTCTTTTGGGACACGAGTTTCTCCTGTCCGATGCACTATTCCTCCTTTAACGCATCTCTCGATCCCTCACATTGACGAATTAACACAGAAATTGCGTCGCTTTGAAATACTATGCGTTCTATGACATCTCCTTTTAAATTGAGTACCGTTTCTATGGAAACGACTGGATATACTTTTGGGACACGAGTTTCTCCTGTCCGATGCACTATTCCTCCTTTAACGGATCTCTCGATCCCTCACATTGACGAATTAACACAGAAATTGCGTCGCTATGAAATACTATGCGTTCTATGACACCTCCTTCTAAATTGAGTGACGTTTCTATGGAAATGACTGGACATACGTTTGGGACACGAGTTTCCCCTGTCCAATGCACTATTCCTCCTTTAACGCATCTCTCGATCCCTCACATTGACGAATTAACACAGAAATTGCGTCGCTATGAAATACTATGCGTTCTATGACATCTCCTTCTAAATTGTGTAACGTTTCTATGGAAACGACTGGAAATTGTTTTGGGACACGAGTTTCTCTTGTCCGATGCACTATTCCTCCTTTAACGCATCTCTCGATCCCACACATTGACGAATTAACATAGAAATTGTGTCGCTATGAAATACTATGGGTTCTATGACATCTACTTCTAAATTGAGTAACGTTTCTATGGAAACGACTGGATATACTTTTGGGACACGAGTTTCTCCTTTCCGATGCACTATTCCTCCCTTAACGCATCTCTCGAACCCTCACATTGACGAATTAACACAGAAATTGCGTCGGTATGAAATACTATGCGTTCTATGACATCTCCTTCTAAATTGAGTAACGTTTCAATGGAAACGACTGGATATACTATTGGGACACGAGTTTCCCCTGTCCGATGCACTATTCCTCCTTTAACGCATCTCTCGATGCCTCACATTGACGAATTAACACAGAAATTGCGTCCTATGAAATACTATGCTTTCTATGACATCTCCTTCTAAATTGAGTAACGTTTCTATGGAAACGACTGGATATACTTTTGGGACACGAGTTTCTCCTGTCCGATGCACTATTCGTCCGTTAACGCATCTCTCGATCCCTCACATTGACGAATTAACACAGAAATTGCGTCGCTATGAAATACTACGGGTTCTATGACATCTCGTTCTAAATTGAGTAACGTTTCTATGGAAACGACTGGAAACTCTTTTGGGACACGAGTTTCTCCTGTCCGATGCACTATTCCTCCTTTAACGCATCTCTCGATCCCTCACATTGACGAATTAACACAGAAATTGCGTCGCTATGAAATACTATTCGTTCTATGACATCTCCTTCTAAATTGTGTACCGTTTCTATAGAAACGACTGGATATACTTTTGGGACACGAGTTTCTCCTGTCCGATGCACTATTCCTCCTTTAACGCATCTCTCGATCCCTCACATTGACGAATTAACACAGAAATTGCGTCGCTATGAAATACTATGCGTTCTATGACATCTCCTTCTAAATTGAGTAACGTTTCAATGGAAACGACTGGATATACTATTGGGACACGAGTTTCTCCTGTCCGATGCACTATCCCTCCTTTAACGCATCTCTCGATGCCTCACATTGACGAATTAACACTGAAATTGCGTCCTATGAAATTCTATGCGTTCTATGACATCTCCTTCTAAATTGAGTAACGTTTCTATGGAAACGACTGGATATACTTTTGGGACACGAGTTTCTCCAGTCCGATGCACTATTCGTCCTTTAACGCATCTCTCGATCCCTCACAATGACGAATTAACACAGAAATTGCGTCGCTATGAAATACTATGCGTTCTATGACATCTCCTTTTAAATTGAGCAACGTTTCAATGGAAACGACTGGATATACTTTTGGGACACGAGTTTCTCCTGTCCGATGCACTATTCGTCCTTTAACGAATCTCTCGATCCCTCACAATGACGAATTAACACAGAAATTGCGTCGCTATGAAATACTATGCGTTCGATGACATCTCCTTCTAAATTGAGTAACGTTTCTATGGGAACGACTGGATATACTTTTGGGACACGAGTTTCTCCTGTCCGATGCACTATTCTTCCTTTAACGCATCTCTCGATCCCTCACATTGACGAATTAACATAGAAATTGTGTCGCTATGAAATACTATGGGTTCTATGACATCTACTTCCAAATTGAGTAACGTTTCTACGGAAACGACTGGAAATTCTTTTGGGACACGAGTTTCTCCTGTCCAATGCACTATTCCTCCTTTAACGGATCTCTCGATCCCTCACATTGACGAATTACCACAGAAATTTCGCCGCTTTGAAATACTATGCGTTCTATGACATCTCCATCTAAATTGAGTGACGTTTGTATGGAAACGACTGGATATACTTTTGGGACACGAGTTTCTCCTGTCCGATGCACTATTCCTCCTTTAACGGATCTCTCGATCCCTCACATTGACGAATTAACACAGAAATTGCGTCGCTATGAAATACTATGCGTTCTATGACATCTCCTTCTAAATTGAGTGACGTTTCTATGGAAATGACTGGACATACGTTTGGGACACGAGTTTCTCCTGTCCGATGCACTAGTCCTCCTTTAACGCATCTCTCGATCCCTCACATTGACGAATTAACACAGAAATTGCGTCGCTATGAAATACTATGCGTTCTATGACATCTCCTTCTAATTTGTGTAACGTTTCTATGGAAACGACTGGAAATTCTTTTGGGACACGAGTTTCTCTTGTCCGATGCACTATTCCTCCTTTAACGCATCTCTCGATCCCACACATTGACGAATTAACATAGAAATTGTGTCGCTATGAAATACTATGGGTCCTATGACATCTACTTCTAAATTGAGTAACGTTTCTAAGGAAACGACTGGATATACTTTTGGGACACGAGTTTCTCCTGTCCGATGCACTATTCCTCCTTTAACGCATCTCTCGATCCCTCACATTGACGAATTAACACAGAAATTGCGTCGCTATGAAATACTATGCGTTCTATGACATCTCCTTCTAAATTGAGTACCGTTTCTATGGAAGCGACTGGATATACTTTTGGGACACGAGTTTCTCCTGTCCGATGCACTATTCCTCCTTTAACGCATCTCTCGATCCCTCACATTGACGAATTAACACAAAATTTGCGTCGCTATGAAATACTATGCGTTCTATGACATCTCTTTCTAAATTGAGTACCGTTTCTATGGAAACGACTGGATATACTTTTGGGACACGAGTTTCTCCTGTCCGATGCACTATTCCTCCTTTAACGCATCTCTCGATCCCTCACATTGACGAATTAACACAGAAATTGCGTCGCTATGAAATACTATGGGTTCTATGACATCTCGTTCTAAATTGAGTAATGTTTCTATGGAAACGACTGGAAATTCTTTTGGGACACGATTTTCTCCTGTCCGATGCAGTATTCCTCCTTTAACGCATCTCTCGATCCCTCACATTGACGAATTAACATAGAAATTGCGTCGCTATGAAATACTATGTGTTCTATGACATCTCCTTCTAAATTGAGTAACGTTTCTACGGAAACGACTGGATATACTTTTGGGACACGAGTTTCTCCTGTCCGATGCACTATTCCTCCTTTAACGCATCTCTCGATCCCTCACATTGACGAATTAACACAGAAATTGCGTCGCTATGAAATACAATGGGTTCTATGACATCTCCTTCTAAATTGAGTAACGTTTCTATGGAAACGACAGGATATACTTTTGGGACACGAGTTTCTCCTGTCCGATGCGCTATTCCTCCTTTAACGCATCTCTCGATCCGTCACATTGACGAATTAACACAGAAATTGCGTCGCTATGAAATACTATGGGTTCTATGACATCTCCTTCTAAATTGAGTAACGTTTCTATGGAAACGACTGGATATACTTTTGGGACACGAGTTTCTCCGGTCCGATGCACTATTCCTCCTTTAACGCATCTCTCGATCCCTCACATTGACGAATTAACATAGAAATTGCGTCGTTATGAAATACTAAGGGTTCTATGACATCTCCTTCTAAATTGAGTAACGTTTCTATGGAAACGACAGGATATACTTTTGGGACACGAGTTTCTCCTGTCCGATGCGCTATTCCTCCTCTAACGCATCTCTCGATCCGTCACATTGACGAATTAACACAGAAATTGCGTCGCTATGAAATACTATGGGTTCTATGACATCTCCTTCTAAATTGATTAACGTTTCTATGGAAACGACTGGATATACTTTTGGGACACGAGTTTCTCCGGTCCGATGCACTATTCCTCCTTTAACGCATCTCTCGATCCCTCACATTGACGAATTAACATAGAAATTGCGTCGTTATGAAATACTATGGGTTCTATGACATCTCCTTCTAAATTGTGTAACGTTTCTATGGAAACGACTGGATATACTTTTGGGACACGAGTTTCTCCTGTCCGATGCACTATTCCTCCTTTAACGCATCTCTCGATCCCTCACATTGACGAATTAACATAGAAATTGCGTCACTATGAAATACTATGGGTTCTATGGCATCTACTTCTAAATTGAGTAACGTTCCCATGGGAACGACTGGATATACTTTTGGGACACGAGTTTCTCCTGTCCGATGCACTATTCCTCCTTTAACGCATCCCTCGATCCCTCACATTGAGGAATTAACACAGAAATTGCGTCGCTATGAAATACTATGGGTTCTATGACATCTCCTTCTAAATTGAGTAACATTTCGATGGAAACGACTGGATATACTTTTCGGACACGAGTTTCTCCTGTCCGATGCACTATTCCTCCTTTAATGCATCTCTCGATCCCTCACATTGACGAATTAACATAGAAATTGCGTCGCTATGAAATACTATGGGTTCTATGACATCTCCTTCTAAATTGAGTAACGTTCCTATGGAAACGAGTAGATATACTTTTGGGACACGAGTTTCTCCTGTCCGATGCACTATTCCTCCTTTAACGCATCTCTCGATCCCTCACATTGAAGAATTAACATAGAAATTGCGTCGCTTTGAAATACTGTGGGTTCTATGACATCTCCTTCTTAATTGAGTAACGTTTCTATGGAAACGACTGGATATACTTTTGGGACACGAGTTTCTCCTGTCCGATGCACTATTCCTCCGTTAACGCATCTCTCGATCCCTCACATTGACGAATTAACACAGAAATTGCGTCGCTATGAAATACTATGGGTTCTATGACATCTCCTTCTAAATTGAGTAACCTTTCGATGGAATCGACTGGATATACTTTTGGGACACGAGTTTCTCCTGTCCGATGCACTATTCCTCCTTTAACGCATCTGTCGATCCCTCACACTGAAGAATTAACATAGAAATTGCGTCGCTATGAAATACTGGGGGTTCTATGACATCTCCTTCTAAATTGAGTAACGTTTCTATGAAACGACTGGATATACTTTTGGGACACGAGTTTCTCCTGTCCGATGCACTATTCCTCCTCTAACGCATCTCTCGATCCCTCACATTGACGAATTAACACAGAAATTGCGTCGCTATGAAATACTATGAGTTCTATGACATCTCCTTCTAAATTGAGTAACGTTTCGATGGAAACGACCGGATATACTTTTCGGACACGAGTTTCTCCTGTCCGATGCACTATTCCTCCTTTAACGCATCTCTCGATCCCTCACATTGACGAATTAACATAGAAATTGCGTCGCTATGAAATACTATGGGTTATATGACATCTCCTTCTAAATTGAGTAACGTTTCTATGGAAACGACTGGATATACTTTTGGGACACGAGTTTCTCCTGTCCGATGCACTATTCCTCCTTTAACGCATCTCTCGATCCCTCACATTGACGAATTAACACAGAAATTGCTTCGCTATGAAATACACTCCTGGAAATGGAAAAAAAAAAACACATTGACACCGGTGTGTCAGACCCACCATACTTGCTCCGGACACTGCGAGAGGGCTGTACAAGCAATGATCACACGCACGGCACAGCGGATACACCAGGATCCGCGGTGTTGGCCGTCGAATGGCGCTAGCTGCGCAGCATTTGTGCACCGCCGCCGTCAGTGTCAGCCAGTTTGCCGTGGCATACGGAGCTCCATTGCAGTCTTTAACACTGGTAGCATGCCGCGACAGCGTGGACGTGAACCGTATGTGCAGTTGACGGACTTTGAGCGAGGGCGTATAGTGGGCATGCGGGAGGCCGGGTGGACGTACCGCCGAATTGCTCAACACGTGTGGCGTGAGGTCTCCACAGTACATCAATGTTGTCGCCAGTGGTCGGTGGAAGGTGCACGTGCCCGTCGACCTGGCACCGGACCGCAGCGACGCACTGATGCACGCCAAGACCGTAGGATCCTACGCAGTGCCCTAGGGGACCGCACCGCCACTTCCCAGCAAATTAGGGACACTGTTGCTCCTGGGGTATCGACGAGGACCATTCGCAACCGTCTCCATGAAGCTGGGCTACGGTCCCGCACACCGTTAGGCCGTCTTCCGCTCACGCCCCAACATCGTGCAGCCCGCCTCCAGTGGCGTCGCGACAGGCGTGAATGGAGGGACGAATGGAGACGTGTCGTCTTCAGCGATGAGAGTCGCTTGTGCCTTGGTGCCAATGATGGTCGTATGCGTGTTTGGCGCCGTGCAGGTGAGCGCCACAATCAGGACTGGATACGACCGAGGCACACAGGGCCAACACCCGGCATCATGGTGTGGGGAGCGTTCTCCTACACTGGCCGTACACCACTGGTGATCGTCGAGGGGACACTGAATAGTGCACGGTACATCCAAACCGTCATCGAACCGATCGTTCTACCATTCCTAGACCGGCAAGGGAACTTGCTGTTCCAACAGGACAATGCACGTCCGCATGTATCCCGTGCCACCCAACGTGCTCTAGAAGGTGTAAGTCAACTACCCTGGCCAGCAAGATCTCCGGATCTGTCCCCCATTGAGCATGTTTGGGACTGGATGAAGCGTCGTCTCACGCGGTCTGCACGTCCAGCACGAACGCTGGTCCAACTGAGGCGCCAGGTGGAAATGGCATGGCAAGCCGTTCCAGAGGACTACATCCAGCATCTCTACGATCGTCTCCATGAGAGAATAGAAGCCTGCATTGCTGCGAAAGGTGGATATACACTGTACTAGTGCCGACATTGTGCATGCTCTGTTGCCTGTGTCTATGTGCCTGTGGTTCTGTCAGTGTGATCATGTAATGTATCTGACCCCAGGAATGTGTCAATAAAGTTTCCCCTTCCTGGGACAATGAATTCACGGTGTTCTTATTTCAATTTCCTGGAGTGTACTATGGGTTCTATGACATCTCCTCCTAAATTGAGTAACGTTTCTATGGAAACGACTGGATATACTTTTAGGACACGAGTTTCTCCTGTCCGATGCGCTATTCCTCCATTAACGCATCTCTCGATCCCTCACATTGACGAATTAACATAGAAATTGCGTCGCTAAATGTGAAATACTATGGATTCTATGACATCTCCTTCTAAATTGAGTAACGTTTTCGATGGAAACGACTGGATATACTTTTGGGTCACGAGTTTCTCCTGTCCGATGCACTATTCCTCCTTTAACGCATCTCTCGATCCCTCACATTGACGAATTAACACAGAAATTGCGTCGCTATGAAATACTATGGGTTCTATGACATCTCCTTCTAAATTGAGTAACGTTTCTATGGAAACGACAGGATATACTTTTGGGACACGAGTCTCTCCTGTCCGATGCACTATTCTTCCTTTAAACGCATCTCTCGATCCTCACATTGACGAATTAACACAGGAATTGCGTCGCTATGAAATACTATGGGTTCTATGACATCTCCTTCTAATTGAGTAACGTTTCTATGGAAACGAGTGGATGTACTTTTGGGACACGAGTTTCTCCTGTCCGATGCACTATTCCTCCTTTAACGCATCTCTCGATCACTCACATTGACGAATTAACATAGAAATTGCGTCGCTATGAAATACTATGGGTTCTATGACATCTCCTTCTAAATTGAGTAACGTTTCTATGGAAACGACTGGATATACTTTTGGGGACACGAGTTTCTCCTGTCCGATGCACTATTCCTCTTTTAACGCATCTCTCGATCCCTCACATTGACGAATTAACACAGAAATTGCGTCGCTATGACATACTATGGGTTCTATGACATCTCCTTCTAAATTGACTAACGTTTCGATGGAAACGACTGGATATACTTTTGGGACACGAGTTTCTCCTGTACGATCCACTATTCCTCCTTTAAACGCATCTCTCGATCCCTCACATTGACGAATTAACATAGAAATTGCGTCGCTATGAAATACTATGGGTTCTATGACATCTCCTTCTAAATTGAGTAACGTTTCTATGGAAACGACTGGATATACTTTTGGGACACGAGTTTCTCCTGTCCGATGCACTATTCCTCCATTAACGCATCTCTCGATCCCTCACATTGACGAATTAACATAGAAATTGCGTCGCTATGAAATACTATGGGTTCTATGACATCTCCTTCTAAATTGAGTAACGTTTCTATGGAAACGACTGGATATACTTTTGGGACACGAGTTTCTCCTGTCCGATGCACTATTCCTCCTTTAACGCATCTCTCGATCCCTCACATTGAGGAATTAACACAGAAATTGCGTAGCTATGAAATACTACGGGTACTATGACATCTCCTTCTAAATTGAGTATCGTTTCGATGGAAACGACAGGATATACTTTTGGGACACGAGTTTCTCCTGTCCGATGCACTATTCCTCCTTTAACGCATCTCTCGATCCCTCACATTGACGAATTGACATAGAAATTGCGTCGCTATGAAATACTATGCTTTCTATGACATCTCCTTCTAAATTGAGTAACGTTTCTATGGAAACGACTGGATGTACTTTTGGGACACGAGTTTCTCCTGTCCGATGCACTATTCCACCTTTAACGCATCTCTCGATCACTCACATTGACGAAGTAACACAGAAATTGCGTCGCTATGAAATACTATGGGTTCTATGACATCTCCTTCTAAATTGAGTAACGTTTCAATGGAAACGACTGGATATACTTTTGGGACACGAGTTTCTCCTGTCCGATGCACTATTCCTCCGTTAACGCATCTCTCCATCCTCACATTGACGAGTTAACATAGAAATTGCGTCGCTATGAAATACTATGGATTCTATGACATCTCCTTCTAAATTGAGTAATGTTTCCTATGGAAACGACTGGATATACTTTTGGGACACGAGTTTCTGCTGTCCGATGCACTATTCCTCCTTTAACGCATCTCTCGATCCCTCACATTGACGAATTAACATAGAAATTGCGTCGCATTGAAATACAATGGATTCTATGACATCTCCTTCTAAATTGAGTAACGTTTCGATGGAAACGACTGGATATACTTTTGGGTCACGAGTTTCTCCTGTCCGATGCACTATTCCTCCTTTAACGCATCTCTCGATCCCTCACATTGACGAATTAACACAGAAATTGCGTCGCTATGATATACTATGGGTTCTATGACATCTCCTTCTAAATTGAGTAACGTTTCTATGGAAACGACAGGATATACTTTTGGGACACGAGTTTCTCCTGTCCGATGCACTATTCTTCCTTTAACGCATCTCTCGATCCCTCACATTGACGAATTAACACAGAAATTGCGTCGCCATGAAATACTATGAGTTCTATGACATCTCCTTCTAAATTGAGTAACGTTTCTATGGAAACGAGTGGATGTACTTTTGGGACACGAGTTTCTCCTGTCCGATGCACTATTCCTCCTTTAAACGCATCTCTCGATCACTCACATTGACGAATTAACATAGAAATTTCGTCGCTATGAAATACTATGGGTTCTATGACATCTCCTTCTAAATTGAGTAACGTTTCTATGGAAACGACTGGATATACTTTTGGGACACGAGTTTCTCCTGTCCGATGCACTATTCCTCCTTTAACGCATCTCTCGATCCCTCACATTGACGAATTAACACAGAAATTGCGTCGCTATGAAATACTATGGGTTCTATGACATCTCCTTCTAAATTGAGTAACGTTTCTATGGAAACGACTGGATATACTTTTGGGACACGAGTTTCTCCGGTCCGATGCACTATTCCTCCTTTAACGCATCTCTCGATCCCTCACATTGACGAATTAACATAGAAATTGCGTCGTTATGAAATACTAAGGGTTCTATGACATCTCCTTCTAAATTGAGTAACGTTTCTATGGAAACGACAGGATATACTTTTGGGACACGAGTTTCTCCTGTCCGATGCGCTATTCCTCCTTTAACGCATCTCTCGATCCGTCACATTGACGAATTAACACAGAAATTGCGTCGCTATGAAATACTATGGGTTCTATGACATCTCCTTCTAAATTGAGTAACGTTTCTATGGAAACGGCTGGATATACTTTTGGGACACGAGTTTCTCCGGTCCGATGCACTATTCCTCCTTTAACGCATCTCTCGATCCCTCACATTGACGAATTAACATAGAAATTGCGTCGTTATGAAATACTATGGGTTCTATGACATCTCCTTCTAAATTGTGTAACGTTTCTATGGAAACGACTGGATATACTTTTGGGACACGAGTTTCTCCTGTCCGATGCACTATTCCTCCTTTAACGCATCTCTCGATCCCTCACATTGACGAATTAACATAGAAATAGCGTCACTATGAAATACTATGGGTTCTATGGCATCTACTTCTAAATTGAGTAACGTTCCCATGGGAACGACTGGATATACTTTTGGGACACGAGTTTCTCCTGTCCGATGCACTATTCCTCCTTTAACGCATCCCTCGATCCCTCACATTGAGGAATTAACACAGAAATTGCGTCGCTATGAAATACTATGGGTTCTATGACATCTCCTTCTAAATTGAGTAACATTTCGATGGAAACGACTGGATATACTTTTCGGACACGAGTTTCTCCTGTCCGATGCACTATTCCTCCTTTAATGCATCTCTCGATCCCTCACATACATAGAAATTGCGTCGCTATGAAATACTATGGGTTCTATGACATCTCCTTCTAAATTGAGTAACGTTCCTATCTAAACGAGTAGATATACTTTTGGGACACGAGTTTCTCCTGTCCGATGCACTATTCCTCCTTTAACGCATCTCTCGATCCCTCACATTGAAGAATTAACATAGAAATTGCGTCGCTTTGAAATACTGTGGGTTCTATGACATCTCCTTCTTAATTGAGTAACGTTTCTATGGAAACGACTGGATATACTTTTGGGACACGAGTTTCTCCTGTCCGATGCACTATTCCTCCGTTAACGCATCTCTCGATCCCTCACATTGACGAATTAACACAGAAATTGCGTCGCTATGAAATACTATGGGTTCTATGACATCTCCTTCTAAATTGAGTAACCTTTCGATGGAAACGACTGGATATACTTTTGGGACACGAGTTTCTCCTGTCCGATGCACTATTCCTCCTTTAACGCATCTCTCGATCCCTCACACTGAAGAATTAACATAGAAATTGCGTCGCTATGAAATACTGGGGGTTCTATGACATCTCCTTCTAAATTGAGTAACGTTTCTATGAAACGACTGGATATACTTTTGGGACACGAGTTTCTCCTGTCCGATGCACTATTCCTCCTCTAACGCATCTCTCGATCCCTCACATTGACGAATTAACACAGAAATTGCGTCGCTATGAAAATACTATGAGTTCTATGACATCTCCTTCTAAATTGAGTAACGTTTCGATGGAAACGACCGGATATACTTTTCGGACACGAGTTTCTCCTGTCCGATGCACTATTCCTCCTTTAACGCATCTCTCGATCCCTCACATTGACGAATTAACATAGAAATTGCGTCGCTATGAAATACTATGGGTTATATGACATCTCCTTCTAAATTGAGTAACGTTTCTATGGAAACGACTGGATATACTTTTGGGACACGAGTTTCTCCTGTCCGATGCACTATTCCTCCTTTAACGCATCTCTCGATCCCTCACATTGACGAATTAACACAGAAATTGCTTCGCTATGAAATACACTCCTGGAAATGGAAAAAAAAAACACATTGACACCGGTGTGTCAGACCCACCATACTTGCTCCGGACACTGCGAGAGGGCTGTACAAGCAATGATCACACGCACGGCACAGCGGATACACCAGGATCCGCGGTGTTGGCCGTCGAATGGCGCTAGCTGCGCAGCATTTGTGCACCGCCGCCGTCAGTGTCAGCCAGTTTGCCGTGGCATACGGAGCTCCATTGCAGTCTTTAACACTGGTAGCATGCCGCGACAGCGTGGACGTGAACCGTATGTGCAGTTGACGGACTTTGAGCGAGGGCGTATAGTGGGCATGCGGGAGGCCGGGTGGACGTACCGCCGAATTGCTCAACACGTGGGGCGTGAGGTCTCCACAGTACATCAATGTTGTCGCCAGTGGTCGGTGGAAGGTGCACGTGCCCGTCGACCTGGCACCGGACCGCAGCGACGCACTGATGCACGCCAAGACCGTAGGATCCTACGCAGTGCCCTAGGGGACCGCACCGCCACTTCCCAGCAAATTAGGGACACTGTTGCTCCTGGGGTATCGACGAGGACCATTCGCAACCGTCTCCATGAAGCTGGGCTACGGTCCCGCACACCGTTAGGCCGTCTTCCGCTCACGCCCCAACATCGTGCAGCCCGCCTCCAGTGGCGTCGCGACAGGCGTGAATGGAGGGACGAATGGAGACGTGTCGTCTTCAGCGATGAGAGTCGCTTGTGCCTTGGTGCCAATGATGGTCGTATGCGTGTTTGGCGCCGTGCAGGTGAGCGCCACAATCAGGACTGGATACGACCGAGGCACACAGGGCCAACACCCGGCATCATGGTGTGGGGAGCGTTCTCCTACACTGGCCGTACACCACTGGTGATCGTCGAGGGGACACTGAATAGTGCACGGTACATCCAAACCGTCATCGAACCGATCGTTCTACCATTCCTAGACCGGCAAGGGAACTTGCTGTTCCAACAGGACAATGCACGTCCGCATGTATCCCGTGCCACCCAACGTGCTCTAGAAGGTGTAAGTCAACTACCCTGGCCAGCAAGATCTCCGGATCTGTCCCCCATTGAGCATGTTTGGGACTGGATGAAGCGTCGTCTCACGCGGTCTGCACGTCCAGCACGAACGCTGGTCCAACTGAGGCGCCAGGTGGAAATGGCATGGCAAGCCGTTCCAGAGGACTACATCCAGCATCTCTACGATCGTCTCCATGAGAGAATAGAAGCCTGCATTGCTGCGAAAGGTGGATATACACTGTACTAGTGCCGACATTGTGCATGCTCTGTTGCCTGTGTCTATGTGCCTGTGGTTCTGTCAGTGTGATCATGTAATGTATCTGACCCCAGGAATGTGTCAATAAAGTTTCCCCTTCCTGGGACAATGAATTCACGGTGTTCTTATTTCAATTTCCTGGAGTGTACTATGGGTTCTATGACATCTCCTTCTAAATTGAGTAACGTTTCTATGGAAACGACTGGATATACTTTTAGGACACGAGTTTCTCCTGTCCGATGCGCTATTCCTCCATTAACGCATCTCTCGATCCCTCACATTGACGAATTAACATAGAAATTGCGTCGCTATGAAATACTATGGATTCTATGACATCTCCTTCTAAATTGAGTAACGTTTCGATGGAAACGACTGGATATACTTTTGGGTCACGAGTTTCTCCTGTCCGATGCACTATTCCTCCTTTAACGCATCTCTCGATCCCTCACATTGACGAATTAACACAGAAATTGCGTCGCTATGAAATACTATGGGTTCTATGACATCTCCTTCTAAATTGAGTAACGTTTCTATGGAAACGACAGGATATACTTTTGGGACACGAGTTTCTCCTGTCCGATGCACTATTCTTCCTTTAACGCATCTCTCGATCCCTCACATTGACGAATTAACACAGAAATTGCGTCGCTATGAAATACTATGGGTTCTATGACATCTCCTTCTAAATTGAGTAACGTTTCTATGGAAACGAGTGGATGTACTTTTGGGACACGAGTTTCTCCTGTCCGATGCACTATTCCTCCTTTAACGCATCTCTCGATCACTCACATTGACGAATTAACATAGAAATTGCGTCGCTATGAAATACTATGGGTTCTATGACATCTCCTTCTAAATTGAGTAACGTTTCTATGGAAACGACTGGATATACTTTTGGGACACGAGTTTCTCCTGTCCGATGCACTATTCCTCTTTTAACGCATCTCTCGATCCCTCACATTGACGAATTAACACAGAAATTGCGTCGCTATGAAATACTATGGGTTCTATGACATCTCCTTCTAAATTGACTAACGTTTCGATGGAAACGACTGGATATACTTTTGGGACACGAGTTTCTCCTGTACGATCCACTATTCCTCCTTTAACGCATCTCTCGATCCCTCACATTGACGAATTAACATAGAAATTGCGTCGCTATGAAATACTATGGGTTCTATGACATCTCCTTCTAAATTGAGTAACGTTTCTATGGAAACGACTGGATATACTTTTGGGACACGAGTTTCTCCTGTCCGATGCACTATTCCTCCATTAACGCATCTCTCGATCCCTCACATTGACGAATTAACATAGAAATTGCGTCGCTATGAAATACTATGGGTTCTATGACATCTCCTTCTAAATTGAGTAACGTTTCTATGGAAACGACTGGATATACTTTTGGGACACGAGTTTCTCCTGTCCGATGCACTATTCCTCCTTTAACGCATCTCTCGATCCCTCACATTGAGGAATTAACACAGAAATTGCGTAGCTATGAAATACTACGGGTACTATGACATCTCCTTCTAAATTGAGTATCGTTTCGATGGAAACGACAGGATATACTTTTGGGACACGAGTTTCTCCTGTCCGATGCACTATTCCTCCTTTAACGCATCTCTCGATCCCTCACATTGACGAATTGACATAGAAATTGCGTCGCTATGAAATACTATGCTTTCTATGACATCTCCTTCTAAATTGAGTAACGTTTCTATGGAAACGACTGGATGTACTTTTGGGACACGAGTTTCTCCTGTCCGATGCACTATTCCACCTTTAACGCATCTCTCGATCACTCACATTGACGAAGTAACACAGAAATTGCGTCGCTATGAAATACTATGGGTTCTATGACATCTCCTTCTAAATTGAGTAACGTTTCAATGGAAACGACTGGATATACTTTTGGGACACGAGTTTCTCCTGTCCGATGCACTATTCCTCCATTAACGCATCTCTCCATCCCTCACATTGACGAGTTAACATAGAAATTGCGTCGCTATGAAATACTATGGATTCTATGACATCTCCTTCTAATTTGAGTAATGTTTCTATGGAAACGACTGGATATACTTTTGGGACACGAGTTTCTGCTGTCCGATGCACTATTCCTCCTTTAACGCATCTCTCGATCCCTCACATTGACGAATTAACATAGAAATTGCGTCGCATTGAAATACAATGGATTCTATGACATCTCCTTCTAAATTGAGCAACGTTTCGATGGAAACGACTGGATATACTTTTGGGTCACGAGTTTCTCCTGTCCGATGCACTATTCCTCCTTTAACGCATCTCTCGATCCCTCACATTGACGAATTAACACAGAAATTGCGTCGCTATGATATACTATGGGTTCTATGACATCTCCTTCTAAATTGAGTAACGTTTCTATGGAAACGACAGGATATACTTTTGGGACACGAGTTTCTCCTGTCCGATGCACTATTCTTCCTTTAACGCATCTCTCGATCCCTCACATTGACGAATTAACACAGAAATTGCGTCGCTATGAAATACTATGAGTTCTATGACATCTCCTTCTAAATTGAGTAACGTTTCTATGGAAACGAGTGGATGTACTTTTGGGACACGAGTTTCTCCTGTCCGATGCACTATTCCTCCTTTAACGCATCTCTCGATCACTCACATTGACGAATTAACATAGAAATTTCGTCGCTATGAAATACTATGGGTTCTATGACATCTCCTTCTAAATTGAGTAACGTTTCTATGGAAACGACTGGATATACTTTTGGGACACGAGTTTCTCCTGTCCGATGCACTATTCCTCCTTTAACGCATCTCTCGATCCCTCACATTGACGAATTAACACAGAAATTGCGTCGCTATGACATACTATGGGTTCTATGACATCTCCTTCTAAATTGACTAACGTTTCGATGGAAACGACTGGATATACTTTTGGGACACGAGTTTCTCCTGTCCGATCCACTATTCCTCCTTTAACGCATCTCTCGATCCCTCACATTGACGAATTAACACAGAAAATGCGTCGCTATGAAATACTACGGGTTCTCTGACATCTCCTTCTAAATTGAGTATCGTTTCGATGGAAACGACAGGATATACTTTTGGGACACGAGTTTCTCCTGTCCGATGTACTATTCCTCCTTTAACGCATCTCTCGATCCCTCACATTGACGAATTGAAATAGAAATTGCGTCGCTATGAAATACTATGCTTTCTATGACATCTCCTTCTAAATTGAGTAACGTTTCTATGGAAACGACTGGATGTACTTTTGGGACACGAGTTTCTCCTGTCCGATGCACTATTCCACCTTTAACGCATCTCTCGATCACTCACATTGACGAAGTAACACAGAAATTGCGTCGCTATGAAATACTATGGGTTCTATGACATCTCCTTCTAAATTGAGTAACGTTTCAATGGAAACGACTGGATATACTTTTGGGACACGAGTTTCTCCTGTCCGATGCACTATTCCTCCATTAACGCATCTCTCCATCCCTCACATTGACGAATTAACATAGAAATTGCGTCGCTATGAAATACTATGGATTCTATGACATCTCCTTCTAAATTGAGTAACGCTTCTATGGAAACGACTGGATATACTTTTGGGACACGAGTTTCTCCTTTCCGATGCACTATTCCTCCTTTAACGCATCTCTCGATCCCTCATATTGACGAATTAACACAGAAATTGCGTCGCTATGAAATACTATGTGTTCTATGACATCTCCTTCTAAATTGAGTAACGTTTCGATGGAAACGACTGGATATATTTTTGGGACACGAGTTTCTCCACTCCGATCCACCATTCCTACTTTTACGCATCTCTCGATCCCTCACATTGACGAATTAACACAGAAATTGCGTCGCTATGAAATACTATGGGTTCTATGACATCTCCTTCTAAATTGAGAAACGTTTCTATGGAAACGACTGGATATACTTTTGGGACACGAGTTTCTCCTGTCCTATGCACTATTCCTCCTTTAACGCATCTCTCGATCCCTCACATTGACGAATTAACATAGAAATTGCGTCGCTATGAAATACTATGGGCTCTATGACATCTCCTTCTAAATTGAGTAACGTTTCTATGGAAACGACTGGATATACTTTTGGGACACGAGTTTCTCCTGTCCGATGCACTATTCCTCCTTTAACGCATCTCTCGATCCCTCACATTGACGAATTAACACAGAAATAGCGTCGCTATGAAATACTATGGGTTCTATGACATCTCCTTCTAAATTGAGTAACGTTTCTATGGAAACGACAGGATATACTTTTGGGACACGAGTTTCTCCTGTCCGATGCACTATTCCTCCTTTAACACATCTCTCGATACCTCACATTGACGATTTAACACAGAAATTGCGTCGCTATGAAATACTATGGGTTCTATGACGTCTCCTTCTAAATTGAGTAACGTTTCTATGGGAACGAGTGGATATACTTTTGGGACACGAGTTTCTCCTGTCCGATGCACTATTCCTCCTTTAACGCATCTCTCGATCCCTCACATTGACGAATTAACATAGAAATTGCGTCGCTATGAAATACTATGGGTTCTATGACTTCTCCTTCTAAATTGAGTAACGTTTCTATGGAAACGACTGGATATACTTTTGGGACACGAGTTTCTCCAGTCCGATGCACTATTCCTCCTTTAACGCATCTCTCGAACCCTCACATTGACGAATTAACACAGAAATTGCGTCGCTTTGGGATACTATGGATTCTATGACATCTCCTTCTAATATGAGTAACGTTTCGATGGAAACGACTGGATATACTTTTGGGACACGAGTTTCTCCTGTCCGATGCACTATTCCTCCTTTAACGCATCTCTCGATCCCTCACATTGACGAATTAACATAGAAATTGCGTCGTTATGAAATACTATGGGTTCCATGACATCTCCTTCTAAATTGAGTAACGTTTCTATGGAAACGACTGGATATACTTTTGGGACACGAGTTTCTCCTGTCCGATGCACTATTCCTCCTTTAACGCATCTCTCGATCCCTCACATTGACGAATTAACACAGAAATTGCGTCGCTATGAAATACTATGGGTTCTATGACATCTCCTTCTAAATTGAGTAACGTTTCTATGGAAACGACAGGATATACTTTTGGGACACGAGTTTCTCCTGTCCGATGCACTATTCCTCCTTTAACACATCTCTCGATCCCTCACATTGACGAATTAACACAGAAATTGCGTCGCTATGAAATACTATGGGTTCTATGAAATCTCCTTCTAAATTGAGTAACGTTTCTATGGAAACGACTGGATATACTTTTGGGACACGAGTTTCTCCTGTCCGATGCACTATTCCTCCTTTAACGCATCTCTCGATCCCTCACATTGACGAATTAACACAGAAATTGCGTCGCTATGAAATACTATGGGTTCTATGACATCTCCTTCTAAATTGAGTAACGTTTCTATGGAAACGACTGGATATACTTTTGGGACACGAGTTTCTCCTGTCCGATGCACTATTCCTCCTTTAACGCATCTCTCGATCCCTCACATTGACGAATTAACACAGAAATTGCGTCGCTATGAAATATTATGGGTTCTATGACTTCTCCTTCTAAATTGAGTAACGTTTCTGTGGAAACGACTGGATATACTTTTGGGACACGAGTTTCTCCTGTCCGATGCACTATTCCTCCTTTAACGCATCTCTCGGTCCCTCACATTGACGAATTAACACAGAAATTGCGTCGCTATGAAATACTATGGGTTCTATGACATCTCCTTCTAAATTGAGTAACCTTTCGATGGAAACGACTGGATATACTTTTGGGACACGAGTTTCTCCTGTCCGATGCACTATTCCTCCTTTAACGCATCTCTCGATCCCTCACATTGACGAATTAACATAGAAATTGCGTCGCTATGAAATACTGTGGGTTCTATGACATCTCCTTCTAAATTGAGTAACGTTTCTATGGAAACGACTGGATATACTTTTGGGACACGAGTTTCTCTTGTCCGATGCACTATTCCTCCTTTAACGTATCTCTCGATCCCTCACATTGACGAATTAACACAGAAATTGCGTCGCTATGAAATACACTCCTGGAAATGGAAAAAAAAAAAACACATTGACACCGGTATGTCAGACCCACCATACTTGCTCCGGACACTGCGAGAGGGCTGTGCAAGCAATGATCACACGCACGGCACAGCGGACACACCAGGATCCGCGGTGTTGGCCGTCGAATGGCGCTAGCTGCGCAGCATTTGTGCACCGCCGCCGTCAGTGTCAGCCAGTTTGCCGTGGCATACGGAGCTCCATTGCAGTCTTTAACACTGGTAGCATGCCGCGACAGCGTGGACGTGAACCGTATGTGCAGTTGACGGACTTTGAGCGGGGGCGTATAGTGGGCATGCGGGAGGCCGGGTGGACGTACCGCCGAATTGCTCAACACGTGGGGCGTGAGGTCTCCACAGTACATCAATGTTGTCGCCAGTGGTCGGTGGAAGGTGCACGTGCCCGTCGACCTGGGACCGGACCGCAGCGACGCACTGATGCACGCCAAGACCGTAGGATCCTACGCAGTGCCCTAGGGGACCGCACCGCCACTTCCCAGCAAATTAGGGACACTGTTGCTCCTGGGGTATCGGCGAGGACCATTCGCAACCGTCTCCATGAAGCTGGGCTACGGACCCGCACACCGTTAGGCCGTCTTCCGCTCACGCCCCAACATCGTGCAGCCCGCCTCCAGTGGTGTCGCGACAGGCGTGAATGGAGGGACGAATGGAGACGTGTCGTCTTCAGCGATGAGAGTCGCTTGTGCCTTGGTGCCAATGATGGTCGTATGCGTGTTTGGCGCCGTGCAGGTGAGCGCCACAATCAGGACTGGATACGACCGAGGCACACAGGGCCAACACCCGGCATCATGGTGTGGGGAGCGTTCTCCTACACTGGCCGTACACCACTGGTGATCGTCGAGGGGACACTGAATAGTGCACGGTACATCCAAACCGTCATCGAACCGATCGTTCTACCATTCCTAGACCGGCAAGGGAACTTGCTGTTCCAACAGGACAATGCACGTCCGCATGTATCCCGTGCCACCCAACGTGCTCTAGAAGGTGTAAGTCAACTACCCTGGCCAGCAAGATCTCCGGATCTGTCCCCCATTGAGCATGTTTGGGACTGGATGAAGCGTCGTCTCACGCGGTCTGCACGTCCAGCACGAACGCTGGTCCAACTGAGGCGCCAGGTGGAAATGGCATGGCAAGCCGTTCCACAGGACTACATCCAGCATCTCTACGATCGTCTCCATGGGAGAATAGCAGCCTGCATTGCTGCGAAAGGTGGATATACACTGTACTAGTGCCGACATTGTGCATGCTCTGTTGCCTGTGTCTATGTGCCTGTGGTTCTGTCAGTGTGATCATGTGATGTATCTGACCCCAGGAATGTGTCAATAAAGTTTCCCCTTCCTGGGACAATGAATTCACTGTGTTCTTATTTCAATTTCCAGGAGTGTACTAAGGGTTCTATGACATCTCCTTCTAAATTGAGTAACGTTTCTATGGAAACGACTGGATATACTTTTAGGACACGAGTTTCTCCTGTCCGATGCACTATTCCTCCATTAACGCATCTCTCGATCCCTCACATTGACGAATTAACATAGAAATTGCGTCGCTATGAAATACTATGGGTTCTATGACATCTCCTTCTAAATTGAGTAACGTTTCTATGGAAACGACTGGATATACTTTTGGGACATGAGTTTCTCCTGTCCGATGCACTATTCCTCCTTTAACGCATCTCTCGATCCCTCACATTGAGGAATTAACACAGAAATTGTGTCGCTATGAAATACTATGGGTTCTATGACATCTCCATCTAAATTGAGTAACGTTTTGATGGAAACGACTGGATATACTTTTGGGACACGAGTTTCTCCTGTCCGATGCACTATTCCTCCTTTAACGCATCTCTCGATCCCTCACATTGACGAATTAACACAGAAATTGCGTCGCTATGAAATACACTCCTGGAAATGGAAAAAAAAACACATTGACACCGGTGTGTCAGACCCACCATACTTGCTCCGGACACTGCGAGAGGGCTGTACAAGCAATGATCACACGCACGGCACAGCGGACACACCAGGATCCGCGGTGTTGGCCGTCGAATGGCGCTAGCTGCGCAGCATTTGTGCACCGCCGCCGTCAGTGTCAGCCAGTTTGCCGTGGCATACGGAGCTCCATTGCAGTCTTTAACACTGGTAGCATGCCGCGACAACGTGGACGTGAACCGTATGTGCAGTTGACGGACTTTGAGCGAGGGCGTATAGTGGGCATGCGGGAGGCCAGGTGGACGTACCGCCGAATTGCTCAACACGTGGGGCGTGAGGTCTCCACAGTACATCAATGTTGTCGCCAGTGGTCGGTGGAAGGTGCACGTGCCCGTCGACCTGGGACCGGACCGCAGCGACGCACTGATGCACGCCAAGACCGTAGGATCCTACGCAGTGCCCTAGGGGACCGCACCGCCACTTCCCAGCAAATTAGGGACACTGTTGCTCCTGGGGTATCGGCGAGGACCATTCCCAACCGTCTCCATGAAGCTGGGCTACGGTCCCGCACACCGTTAGGCCGTCTTCCGCTCACGCCCAACATCGTGCAGCCCGCCTCCAGTGGTGTCGCGACAGGCGTGAATGGAGGGACGAATGGAGACGTGTCGTCTTCAGTGATGAGAGTCGCTTGTGCCTTGGTGCCAATGATGGTCGTATGCGTGTTTGGCGCCGTGCAGGTGAGCGCCACAATCAGGACTGGATACGACCGAGGCACACAGGGCCAACACCCGGCATCATGGTGTGGGGAGCGTTCTCCTACACTGGCCGTACACCACTGGTGATCATCAAGGGGACACTGAATAGTGCACGGTACATCCAAACCGTCATCGAACCGATCGTTCTACCATTCCTAGACCGGCAAGGGAACTTGCTGTTCCAACAGGACAATGCACGTCCGCATGTATCCCGTGCCACCCAACGTGCTCTAGAAGGTGTAAGTCAACTACCCTGGCCAGCAAGATCTCCGGAAAGTCCCCCATTGAGCATGTTTGGGACTGGATGAAGCGTCGTCTCACGCGGTCTGCACGTCCAGCACGAACGCTGGTCCAACTGAGGCGCCAGGTGGAAATGGAATTGCAAGCCGTTCCACAGGACTACATCCAGCATCTCTACGATCGTCTCCATGGGAGAATAGCAGCCTGCATTGCTGCGAAAGGTGGATATACACTGTACTAGTGCCGACATTGTGCATGCTCTGTTGCCTGTGTCTATGTGCCTGTGGTTCTGTCAGTGTGATCATGTGATGTATCTGACCCCAGGAATGTGTCAATAACGTTTCCCCTTCCTGGGATAATGAATTCACGGTGTTCTTATTTCAATTTCCAGGAGTGTACTATGGGTTCTATGACATCTCCTTCTAAATTGAGTAACGTTTCTATGGAAACGTCTGGATATACTTTTAGGACACGAGTTTCTCCTGTCCGATGCACTATTCCTCCTTTAACGCATCTCTCGATCCCTCACATTGAGGAATTAACACAGAAATTGTGTCGCTATGAAATACTATGGGTTCTATGACATCTCCTTCTACATTGATTAACGTTTCGATGGAAACGACTGGATATACTTTTGGGACACGAGTTTCTCCTGTCCGAAGCACTATTCCTCCTTTAACGCATCTCTCGATCCCTCACATTGACGAATTAACATAGAAATTGCATCGCTATGAAATACTATGGGTTCTATGACATCTCCTTCTACATTGAGTAACGTTTCTATGGAAACGAGTGGATGTACTTTTGGGACACGAGTTTCTCCTGTCCGATGCACTATTCCTCCTTTAACGCATCTCTCGATCACTCACATTGACGAATTAACATAGAAATTGCGTCGCTATGAAATACTATGGGTTCTATGACATCTCCTTCTAAATTGAGTAACGTTTCTATGGAAACGACTGGATATACTTTTGGGACACGAGTTTCTCCTGTCCGATGCACTATTCCTCCTTTAACGCATCTCTCGATCCCTAACATTGACGAATTAACACAGAAATTGCGTCGCTATGACATCCTATGGGTTCTATGACATCTCCTTCTAAATTGAGTAACGTTTCCATGGAAACGACTGGATATACTTTTGGGACACGAGTTTCTCCTGTCCGATGCACTATTCCTCCTTTAACGCATCTCTCGATCCCTCACATTGAGGAATTAACACAGAAATTGCGTCGCTATGAAATACTACGGGTTCTATGACATCTCTTTCTAAATTGAGTATCGTTTCGATGGAGACGACAGGATATACTTTTGGGACACGAGTTTCTCCTGTCCGATGCACTATTCCTCCTTTAACGCATCTCTCGATCCCTTACATTGACGAATTAACACAGAAATTGCGTCGCTATGAAACACCATGGGTTCTATGACATCTCCTTCTAAATTGAGTAACGTTTCTGTGGAAACGACTGGATATACTTTTGGGACACGAGTTTCTCCTGTCCGATGCACTATTCCTCCTTTAACGCATCTGTCGATCCCTCACATTGACGAATTAACACTGAAATTGCGTCGCCATGAAATACTATGGGTTCTATGACATCTCCTTCTAAATTGAGAAACGTTTCTATGGAAACGACTGGATATACTTTTGGGACACGAGTTTCTCCTGTCCTATGCACTATTCCTCCTTTAACGCATCTCTCGATCCCTCACATTGACGAATTAACATAGAAATTGCGTCGCTATGAAATTCTATGGGCTCTATGACATCTCCTTCTAAATTGAGTAACGTTTCTTTGGAAACTACTGGATATACTTTTGGGACACGAGTTTCTCCTGTCCGATGCACTATTCCTCCTTTAACGCATCTCTCGATCCCTCACATTGACGAATTAACACAGAAATAGCGTCGCTATGAAATACTATGGGTTCTATGACTTCTCCTTCTAAATTGAGTAACGTTTCTATGGAAACGACAGGATATACTTTTGGGACACGAGTTTCTCCTGTCCGATGCACTATTCCTCCTTTAACACATCTCTCGATACCTCACATTGACGAATTAACACAGAAATTGCGTCGCTATGAAATACTATGGGTTCTATGACATCTCCTTCTAAATTGAGTAACGTTTCTATGGGAACGAGTGGATATACTTTTGGGACACGAGTTTCTCCTGTCCGATGCACTATTCCTCCTTTAACGCATCTCTCGATCCCTCACATTGACGAATTAACATAGAAATTGCGTCGCTATGAAATACTATGGGTTCTATGACATCTCCTTCTAAACTGAGTAACGTTACTATGGAAACGACTGGATATACTTTTGGGACACGAGTTTCTCCTGTCCGATGCACTATTCCTCCTTTAACGCATCTCTCGATCCCTCACATTGACGAATTAACACAGAAATTGCGTCGCTATGAAATATTATGTGTTCTATGACTTCTCCTTCTAAATTGAGTAACGTTTCTGTGGAAACGACTGGATATACTTTTGGGACACGAGTTTCTCCTGTCCGATGCACTATTCCTCCTTTAACGCATCTCTCGGTCCCTCACATTGACGAATTAACACAGAAATTGCGTCGCTATGAAATACTATGGGTTCTATGACATCTCCTTCTAAATTGAGTAACCTTTCGATGGAAACGACTGGATATACTTTTGGGACACGAGTTTCTCCTGTCCGATGCACTATTCCTCCTTTAACGCATCTCTCGATCCCTCACACTGAAGAATTAACATAGAAATTGCGTCGCTATGAAATACTGTGGGTTCTATGACATCTCCTTCTAAATTGAGTAACGTTTCTATGGAAACGACTGGATATACTTTTGGGACACGAGTTTCTCTTGTCCGATGCACTATTCCTCCTTTAACGCATCTCTCGATCCCTCACATTGACGAATTAACACAGAAATTGCGTCGCTATGAAATACACTCCTGGAAATGGAAAAAAAAAAACACATTGACACCGGTATGTCAGACCCACCATACTTGCTCCGGACACTGCGAGAGGGCTGTACAAGCAATGATCACACGCACGGCACAGCGGACACACCAGGATCCGCGGTGTTGGCCGTCGAATGGCGCTAGCTGCGCAGCATTTGTGCACCGCCGCCGTCAGTGTCAGCCAGTTTGCCGTGGCATACGGAGCTCCATTGCAGTCTTTAACACTGGTAGCATGCCGCGACAGCGTGGACGTGAACCGTATGTGCAGTTGACGGACTTTGAGCGAGGGCGTATAGTGGGCATGCGGGAGGCCGGGTGGACGTACCGCCGAATTGCTCAACACGTGGGGCGTGAGGTCTCCACAGTACATCAATGTTGTCGCCAGTGGTCGGTGGAAGGTGCACGTGCCCGTCGACCTGGGACCGGACCGCAGCGACGCACTGACGCACGCCAAGACCGTAGGATCCTACGCAGTGCCCTAGGGGACCGCACCGCCACTTCCCAGCAAATTAGGGACACTGTTGCTCCTGGGGTATCGGCGAGGACCATTCCCAACCGTCTCCATGAAGCTGGGCTACGGTCCCGCACACCGTTAGGCCGTCTTCCGCTCACGCCCCAACATCGTGCAGCCCGCCTCCAGTGGTGTCGCGACAGGCGTGAATGGAGGGACGAATGGAGACGTGTCGTCTTCAGCGATTAGAGTCGCTTGTGCCTTGGTGCCAATGATGGTCGTATGCGTGTTTGGCGCCGTGCAGGTGAGCGCCACAATCAGGACTGGATACGACCGAGGCACACAGGGCCAACACCCGGCATCATGGTGTGGGGAGCGTTCTCCTACACTGGCCGTACACCACTGGTGATCGTCGAGGGGACACTGAATAGTGCACGGTACATCCAAACCGTCATCGAACCGATCGTTCTACCATTCCTAGACCGGCAAGGGAACTTGCTGTTCCAACAGGACAATGCACGTCCGCATGTATCCCGTGCCACCCAACGTGCTCTAGAAGGTGTAAGTCAACTACCCTGGCCAGCAAGATCTCCGGAAAGTCCCCCATTGAGCATGTTTGGGACTGGATGTAGCGTCGTCTCACGTGGTCTGCACGTCCAGCACGAACGCTGGTCCAACTGAGGCGCCAGGTGGAAATGGCATTGCAAGCCGTTCCACAGGACTACATCCAGCATCTCTACGATCGTCTCCATGGGAGAATAGCAGCCTGCATTGCTGCGACAGGTGGATATACACTGTACTAGTGCCGACATTGTGCATGCTCTGTTGCCTGTGTCTATGTGCCTGTGGTTCTGTCAGTGTGATCATGTGATGTATCTGACCCCAGGAATGTGTCAATAAAGTTTCCCCTTCCTGGGACAATGAATTCACGGTGTTCTTATTTCAATTTCCAGGAGTGTACTATGGGTTCTATGACATCTCCTTCTAAATTGAGTAACGTTTCTGTGGAAACGACTGGATATACTTTTAGGACACGAGTTTCTCCTGTCCGATGCACTATTCCTCCTTTAACGCATCTCTCGATCCCTCACATTGAGGAATTAACACAGAAATTGTGTCGCTATGAAATACTATGGGTTCTATGACATCTCCTTCTACATTGATTAACGTTTCGATGGAAACGACTGGATATACTTTTGGGACACGAGTTTCTCCTGTCCGAAGCACTATTCCTCCTTTAACGCATCTCTCGATCCCTCACATTGACGAATTAACATAGAAATTGCATCGCTATCAAATACTATGGGTTCTATGACATCTCCTTCTAAACTGAGTAACGTTTCTATGGACACGAATGGATATACTTTTGGGACACAAGTTTCTCCTGTCCGATGCACTATTCCTCCTTTAACGCATCTCTCGATCCCTCACATTCACGAATTAACACAGAAATTGCGTCGCTATGAAATACTATGGGTTCTATGACATCTCCTTCTAAATTGAGTAACGTTTCTACGGAAACGACTGGATATACTTTTGGGACACGAGTTTCTCCTGTCCGATGCACTATTCCTCCATTACCGCATCTCTCGATCCCTCACATTGACGAATTAACATAGAAATTGCGTCGCTATGAAATACTATGGATTCTATGGCATCTCCTTCTAAATTGAGTAACGTTTCTATGGAAACGACTGGATATACTTTTGGGACACGAGTTTCTCCTGTCCGATGCACTATTCCTCCTTTAACGCATCTCTCGATCCCTCACATTGACGAATTAACACAGAAATTGCGTCGCTATGAAATACACTCCTGGAAATGGAAAAAAAAACACATTGACACCGGTGTGTCAGACCCACCATACTTGCTCCGGACACTGCGAGAGGGCTGTACAAGCAATGATCACACGCACGGCACAGCGGACACACCAGGATCCGCGGTGTTGGCCGTCGAATGGCGCTAGCTGCGCAGCATTTGTGCACCGCCGCCGTCAGTGTCAGCCAGTTTGCCGTGGCATACGGACCTCCATTGCAGTCTTTAACACTGGTAGCATGCCGCGACAACGTGGACGTGAACCGTATGTGCAGTTGACGGACTTTGAGCGAGGGCGTATAGTGGGCATGCGGGAGGCCAGGTGGACGTACCGCCGAATTGCTCAACACGTGGGGCGTGAGGTCTCCACAGTACATCAATGTTGTCGCCAGTGGTCGGTGGAAGGTGCACGTGCCCGTCGACCTGGGACGGGACCGCAGCGACGCACTGATGCACGCCAAGACCGTAGGATCCTACGCAGTGCCCTAGGGGACCGCACCGCCACTTCCCAGCAAATTAGGGACACTGTTGCTCCTGGGGTATCGGCGAGGACCATTCCCAACCGTCTCCATGAAGCTGGGCTACGGTCCCGCACACCGTTAGGCCGTCTTCCGCTCACGCCCCAACATCGTGCAGCCCGCCTCCAGTGGTGTCGCGACAGGCGTGAATGGAGGGACGAATGGAGACGTGTCGTCTTCAGCGATGAGAGTCGCTTGTGCCTTGGTGCCAATGATGGTCGTATGCGTGTTTGGCGCCGTGCAGGTGAGCGCCACAATCAGGACTGGATACGACCGAGGCACACAGGGCCAACACCCGGCATCATGGTGTGGGGAGCGTTCTCCTACACTGGCCGTACACCACTGGTGATCGTCGAGGGGACACTGAATAGTGCACGGTACATCCAAAGCGTCATCGAACCGATCGTTCTACCATTCCTAGACCGGCAAGGGAACTTGCTGTTCCAACAGGACAATGCACGTCCGCATGTATCCCGTGCCACCCAACGTGCTCTAGAAGGTGTAAGTCAACTACCCTGGCCAGCAAGATCTCCGGAAAGTCCCCCATTGAGCATGTTTGGGACTGGATGTAGCGTCGTCTCACGCGGTCTGCACGTCCAGCACGAACGCTGGTCCAACTGAGGCGCCAGGTGGAAATGGCATTGCAAGCCGTTCCACAGGACTACATCCAGCATCTCTACGATCGTCTCCATGGGAGAATAGCAGCCTGCATTGCTGCGACAGGTGGATATACACTGTACTAGTGCCGACATTGTGCATGCTCTGTTGCCTGTGTCTATGTGCCTGTGGTTCTGTCAGTGTGATCATGTGATGTATCTGACCCCAGGAATGTGTCAATAAAGTTTCCCCTTCCTGGGACAATGAATTCACGGTGTTCTTATTTCAATTTCCAGGAGTGTACTATGGGTTCTATGACATCTCCTTCTAAATTGAGTAACGTTTCTGTGGAAACGACTGGATATACTTTTAGGACACGAGTTTCTCCTGTCCGATGCACTATTCCTCCTTTAACGCATCTCTCGATCCCTCACATTGAGGAATTAACACAGAAATTGTGTCGCTATGAAATACTATGGGTTCTATGACATCTCCTTCTACATTGATTAACGTTTCGATGGAAACGACTGGATATACTTTTGGGACACGAGTTTCTCCTGTCCGAAGCACTATTCCTCCTTTAACGCATCTCTCGATCCCTCACATTGACGAATTAACATAGAAATTGCATCGCTATGAAATACTATGGGTTCTATGACATCTCCTTCTAAATTGAGTAACGTTTCTATGGACACGAATGGATATACTTTTGGGACACGAGTTTCTCCTGTCCGATGCACTATTCCTCCTTTAACGCATCTCTCGATCCCTCACATTCACGAATTACCACAGAAATTGCGTCGCTATGAAATACTATGGGTTCTATGACATCTCCTTCTAAATTGAGTAACGTTTCTACGGAAACGACTGGATATACTTTTGGGACACGAGTTTCTCCTGTCCGATGCACTATTCCTCCATTAACGCATCTCTCGATCCCTCACATTGACGAATTAACATAGAAATTGCGTCGCTATGAAATACTATGGATTCTATGGCATCTCCTTCTAAATTGAGTAACGTTTCTATGGAAACGACAGGATATACTTTTGGGACACGAGTTTCTCCTGTCCGATGCACTATTCTTCCTTTAACGCATCTCTCGATCCCTCACATTGACGAATTAACACAGAAATTGCGTCGCTATGAAATACTATGAGTTCTACGACATCTCCTTCTACATTGAGTAACGTTTCTATGGAAACGAGTGGATGTACTTTTGGGACACGAGTTTCTCCTGTCCGATGCACTATTCCTCCTTTAACGCATCTCTCGATCACTCACATTGACGAATTAACATAGAAATTGCGTCGCTATGAAATACTATGGGTTCTATGACATCTCCTTCTAAATTGAGTAACGTTTCTATGGAAACGACTGGATATACTTTTGGGACACGAGTTTCTCCTGTCCGATGCACTATTCCTCCTTTAACGCATCTCTCGATCCCTTACATTGACGAATTAACACAGAAATTGCGTCGCTATGACATACTATGGGTTCTATGACATCTCCTTCTAAATTGAGTAACGTTTCCATGGAAACGACTGGATATACTTTTGGGACACGAGTTTCTCCTGTCCGATCCACTATTCCTCCTTTAACGCATCTCTCGATCCCTCACATTGACGAATTAACATAGAAATTGCGTCGCTATGAAATACTATGGGTTCTATGACATCTCCTTCTAAATTGAGTAACGTTTCTATGGAAACGACTGGATATACTTTTGGCACACGAGTTTCTCCTGTCCGATGCACTATTCCTCCATTAACGCATCTCTCGATCCCTCACATTGACGAATTAACATAGAAATTGCGTCGCTATGAAATACTATGGGTTCTATGACATCTCCTTCTAAATTGAGTAACGTTTCTATGGAAACGACTGGATATACTTTTGGGACACGAGTTTCTCCTGTCCGATGCACTATTCCTCCTTTAACGCATCTCTCGATCCCTCACATTGAGGAATTAACACAGAAATTGCGTCGCTATGAAATACTACGGGTTCTATGACATCTCCTTCTAAATTGAGTATCGTTTCGATGGAAACGACAGGATATACTTTTGGGACACGAGTTTCTCCTGTCCGATGCACTATTCCTCCTTTAACGCATCTCTCGATCCCTCACATTGACGAATTAACACAGAAATTGCGTCGCTATGAAATACCATGGGTTCTATGACATCTCCTTCTAAATTGAGTAACGTTTCTGTGGAAACGACTGGATATACTTTTGGGACACGAGTTTCTCCTGTCCGATGCACTATTCCTCTGTTAACGCATCTGTCGATCCCTCACATTGACGAATTAACACTGAAATTGCGTCGCCATGAAATACTATGGGTTCTATGACATCTCCTTCTAAATTGAGACGCGTTTCTATGGAAACGACTGGATATACTTTTGGGACACGAGTTTCTCCTGTCCTATGCACTATTCCTCCTTTAACGCATCTCTCGATCCCTCACATTGACGAATTAACATAGAAATTGCGTCGCTATGAAATACTATGGGCTCTATGACATCTCCTTCTAAATTGAGTAACGTTTCTATGGAAACGACTGGATATACTTTTGGGACACGAGTTTCTCCTGTCCGATGCACTATTCCTCCTTTAACGCATCTCTCGAACCCTCACATTGACGAATTAACACAGAAATAGCGTCGCTATGAAATACTATGGGTTCTATGACATCTCCTTCTAAATTGAGTAACGTTTCTATGGAAACGACAGGATATACTTTTGGGACACGAGTTTCTACTGTCCGATGCACTATTCCTCGTTTAACACATCTCTCGATACCTCACGTTGACGAATTAACACAGAAATTGCGTCGCTATGAAATACTATGGGTTCTATGACATCTCCGTCTAAATTGAATAACGTTTCTATGGGAACGAGTGGATATACTTTTGGGACACGAGTTTCTCCTGTCCGATGCACTATTCCTCCTTTAACGCATCTCTCGATCCCTCACATTGAGGAATTAACACAGAAATTGTGTCGCTATGAAATACTATGGGTTCTATAACATCTCCTTCTAAATTGAGTAACGTTTCGATGGAAACGACTGGATATACTTTTGGGACACGAGTTTCTCCTGTCCGAAGCACTATTCCTCCTTCAACGCATCTCTCGATCCCTCACATTGACGAATTAACATAGAAATTGCATCGCTATGAAATACTATGGGTTCTATGACATCTCCTTCTAAACTGAGTAACGTTTCTATGGAAACGACTGGATATACTTTTGGGACACGAGTTTCTCCTGTCCGATGCACTATTCCTCCTTTAACGCATCTCTCGATCCCTCACATTCACGAATTAACACAGAAATTGCGTCGCTATGAAATACTATGGGTTCTATGACATCTCCTTCTAAATTGAGTAACGTTTCTACGGAAACGACTGGATATACTTTTGGGACACGAGTTTCTCCTGTCCGATGCACTATTCCTCCATTAACGCATCTCTCGATCCCTCACATTTAGGAATTAACATAGAAATTGCGTCGCTATGAAATACTATGGATTCTATGACATCTCCTTCTAAATTGAGTAACGTTTCGATGGAAACGACTGGATATACTTTTGGGTCACGAGTTTCTCCTGTCCGATGCACTATTCCTCCTTTAACGCATCTCTCGAACCCTCACATTGACGAATTAACACAGAAATTGCGTCGCTATGAAATACTATGGGTTCTATGACATCTCCTTCTAAATTGAGTAACGTTTCTATGGAAACGACAGGATATACTTTTGGGACACGAGTTTCTCCTGTCCGATGCACTATTCTTCCTTTAACGCATCTCTCGATCCCTCACATTGACGAATTAACACAGAAATTGCGTCGCTATGAAATACTATGGGTTCTATGACATCTCCTTCTACATTGAGTAACGTTTCTATGGTAACGAGTGGATGTACTTTTGGGACACGAGTTTCTCCTGTCCGATGCACTATTCCTCCTTTAACGCATCTCTCGATCACTCACATTGACGAATTAACATAGAAATTGCGTCGCTATGAAATACTATGGGTTCTATGACATCTCCTTCTAAATTGAGTAACGTTTCGATGGAAACGACTGGATATACTTTTGGGACACGAGTTTCTCCTGTCCGAAGCACTATTCCTCCTTTAACGCATCTCTCGATCCCTCACATTGACGAATTAACATAGAAATTGCATCGCTATGAAATACTATGGGTTCTATGACATCTCCTTCTAAATTGAGTAACGTTTCTATGGAAACGACTGGATATACTTTTGGGACACGAGTTTCTCCTGTCCGATGCACTACTCCTCCTTTAACGCATCTCTCGATCCCTCACATTCACGAATTAACACAGAAATTGCGTCGCTATGAAATACTATGGGTTCTATGACATCTCCTTCTAAATTGAGTAACGTTTCGATGGAAACGACTGGATATACTTTTGGGTCACGAGTTTCTCCTGTCCGATGCACTATTCCTCCTTTAACGCATCTCTCGAACCCTCACATTGACGAATTAACACAGAAATTGCGTCGCTATGAAATACTATGGGTTCTATGACATCTCCTTCTAAATTGAGTAACGTTTCTATGGAAACGACAGGATATACTTTTGGGACACGAGTTTCTCCTGTCCGATGCACTATTCTTCCTTTAACGCATCTCTCGATCCCTCACATTGACGAATTAACACAGAAATTGCGTCGCTATGAAATACTATGGGTTCTATGACATCTCCTTCTACATTGAGTAACGTTTCTATGGAAACGAGTGGATGTACTTTTGGGACACGAGTTTCTCCTGTCCGATGCACTATTCCTCCTTTAACGCATCTCTCGATCACTCACATTGACGAATTAACATAGAAATTGCGTCGCTATGAAATACTATGGGTTCTATGACATCTCCTTCTAAATTGAGTAACGTTTCTATGGAAACGACTGGATATACTTTTGGGACACGAGTTTCTCCTGTCCGATGCACTATTCCTCCTTTAACGCATCTCTCGATCCCTCACATTGACGAATTAACATAGAAATTGCGTCGCTATGAAATACTATGGGCTCTATGACATCTCCTTCTAAATTGAGTAACGTTTCTATGGAAACGACTGGATATACTTTTGGGACACGAGTTTCTCCTGTCCGATGCACTATTCCTCCTTTAACGCATCTCTCGATCCCTCACATTGACGAATTAGCACAGAAATAGCGTCGCTATGAAATACTATGGGTTCTATGACATCTCCTTCTAAATTGAGTAACGTTTCTATGGAAACGACAGGATATACTTTTGGGACACGAGTTTCTCCTGTCCGATGCACTATTCCTCCTTTAACACATCTCTCGATACCTCACATTGACGAATTAACACAGAAATTGCGTCGCTATGAAATACTATGGGTTCTATGACATCTCCTTCTAAATTGAGTAACGTTTCTATGGGAACGAGTGGATATAATTTTGGGACACGAGTTTCTCCTGTCCGATGCACTATTCCTCCTTTAACACATCTCTCGATACCTCACATTGACGAATTAACACAGAAATTGCGTCGCTATGAAATACTATGGGTTCTATGACATCTCCTTCTAAATTGAGTAACGTTTCTATGGAAACGACAGGATATACTTTTGGGACACGAGTTTCTCCTGTCCGATGCACTATTCCTCCTTTAACACATCTCTCGATACCTCACATTGACGAATTAACACAGAAATTGCGTCGCTATGAAATACCATGGGTTCTATGACATCTCCTTCTAAATTGAGTAACGTTTCTGTGGGAACGACTGGATATACTTTTGGGACACGAGTTTCTCCTGTCCGATGCACTATTCCTCATTTAACGCATCTCTCGATCCCTCACATTGACGAATTAACACTGAAATTGCGTCGCCATGAAATACTATGGGTTCTATGACATCTCCTTCTAAATTGAGAAACGTTTCTATGGAAAAGACTGGATATACTTTTGGGACACGAGTTTCTCCTGTCCTATGCACTATTCCTCCTTTAACGCATCTCTCGATCCCTCACATTGACGAATTAACATAGAAATTGCGTCGCTATGAAATACTATGGGCTCTATGACATCTCCTTCTAAATTGAGTAACGTTTCTATGGAAACGACTGGATATACTTTTGGGACACGAGTTTCTCCTGTCCGATGCACTATTCCTCCTTTAACGCATCTCTCGATCCCTCACATTGACGAATTAACACAGATATAGCGTCGCTATGAAATACTATGGGTTCTATGACATCTCCTTCTAAATTGAGTAACGTTTCTATGGAAACGACAGGATATACTTTTGGGACACGAGTTTCTCCTGTCCGATGCACTATTCCTCCTTTAACACATCTCTCGATACCTCACATTGACGAATTAACACAGAAATTGCGTCGCTATGAAATACTATGGGTTCTATGACATCTCCTTCTAAATTGAGTAACGTTTCTATGGGAACGAGTGGATATACTTTTGAGACACGAGTTTCTCCTGTCCGATGCACTATTCCTCCTTTAACGCATCTCTCGATCCCTCACATTGACGAATTAACATAGAAATTGCGTCGCTATGAAATACTATGGGTTCTATGACTTCTCCTTCTAAATTGAGTAACGTTTCTATGGAAACGACTGGATATACTTTTGGGACACGAGTTTCTCCAGTCCGATGCACTATTCCTCCTTTAACGCATCTCTCGTACCCTCACATTGACGAATTAACACAGAAATTGCGTCGCTTTGAGATACTATGGATTCTATGACTTCTCCTTCTAATTTGAGTAACGTTTCGATGGAAACGACTGGATATACTTTTGGGACACGAGTTTCACCTGTCCGATGCACTATTCCTCCTTTAACGCATCTCTCGATCCCTCACATTGACGAATTAACATAGAAATTGCGTCGCTATGAAATACTATGGGTTCCATGACATCTCCTTCTAAATTGAGTAACGTTTTTATGGAAACGACTGGATATACTTTTGGGACACGAGTTTCTCCTGTCCGATGCACTATTCCTCCTTTAACGCATCTCTCGATCCCTCACATTGACGAATTAACACAGAAATTGCGTCGCTATGAAATACTATGCGTTCTATGACATCTCCTTCTAAATTGAGTAACGTTTCTATGGAAACGACAGGATATACTTTTGGGACATGGGTTTCTCCTGTCCGATGCACTATTCTTCCTTTAACGCATCTCTCGATCCCTCACATTGACGAATTAACACTGAAATTGCGTCGCCATGAAATACTATGGGTTCTATGACATCTCCTTCTAAATTGAGAAACGTTTCTATGGAAACGACTGGATATACTTTTGGGACACGAGTTTCTCCTGTCCTATGCACTATTCCTCCTTTAACGCATCTCTCGATCCCTCACATTGACGAATTAACATAGAAATTGCGTCGCTATGAAATACTATGGGCTCTATGACATCTCCTTCTAAATTGAGTAACGTTGCTATGGAAACGACTGGATATACTTTTGGGACACGAGTTTCTCCTGTCCGATGCACTATTCCTCCTTTAACGCATCTCTCGATCCCTCACATTGACGAATTAACACAGAAATAGCGTCGCTATGAAATACTATGGGTTCTATGACATCTCCTTCTAAATTGAGTAACGTTTCTAAGGAAACGACAGGATATACTTTTGGGACACGAGTTTCTCCTGTCCGATGCACTATTCCTCCTTTAACACATCTCTCGATACCTCACATTGACGAATTAACACAGAAATTGCGTCGCTATGAAAGACTATGGGTTCTATGACATCTGCTTCTAAATTGAGTAACGTTTCTATGGGAACGAGTGGATATACTTTTGGGACACGAGTTTCTCCTGTCCGATGCACTATTCCTCCTTCTACGCATCTCTCGATCCCTCGCATTGACGAATTAACATAGAAATTGCGTCGCTATGAAATACTATGGGTTCTATGACTTCTCCTTCTAAATTGAGTAACGTTTCTATGGAAACGACTGGATATACTTTTGGGACACGAGTTTCTCCAGTCCGATGCACTATTCCTCCTCTAACGCATCTCTCGTACCCTCACATTGACGAATTAACACAGAAATTGCGTCGCTTTGAGATACTATGGATTCTATGACATCTCCTTCTAATTTGAGTAACGTTTCGATGGAAACGACTGGATATACTTTTGGGACACGAGTTTCTCCTGTCCGATGCACTATTCCTCCTTTAACGCATCTCTCGATCCCTCACATTGACGAATTAACATAGAAATTGCGTCGCTATGAAACCCTATGGGTTCCATGACATCTCCTTCTAAATTGAGTAACGTTTCTATGGAAACGACTGGATATACTTTTGGGACACGAGTTTCTCCTGTCCGATGCACTATTCCTCCTTTAACGCATCTCTCGATCCCCCACATTGACGAATTAACACAGAAATTGCGTCGCTATGAAATACTATGCGTTCTATGACATCTCCTTCTAAATTGAGTAACGTTTCTATGGAAACGACAGGATATACTTTTGGGACATGGGTTTCTCCTGTCCGATGCACTATTCTTCCTTTCACGCATCTCTCGATCCCTCACAGTGACGAATTAACACAGAAATTGCGTCGCTATGAAATACTATGGGATCTATGACATCTCCTTCTAAATTGAGTAACGTTTCTATGGAAACGACAGGATATACTTTTGGGACACGAGTTTCTCCTGTCCGATGCACTATTCCTCCTTTAACACATCTCTCGATCCCTCACATTGACGAATTAACACAGAAATTGCGTCGCTATGAAATACTATGGGTTCTATGACATCTCCTTCTAAATTGAGTAACGTTTCTATGGAAACGACTGGATATACTTTTCGGACACGAGTTTCTCCTGTCCGATGCACTATTCCTCCTTTAACGCATCTCTCGATCCCTCACATTGACGAATTAACACAGAAATTGCGTCGCTATGAAGTATTATGGGTTCTATGACTTCTCCTTCTAAATTGAGTAACGTTTCTGTGGAAACGACTGGATATACTTTTGGGACACGAGTTTCTCCTGTCCGATGCACTATTCCTCCTTTAACGCATCTCTCGATCCCTCACATTGACGAATTAACACAGAAATTGCGTCGCTATGAAATACTAAGGGTTCTATGACATCTCCTTCTAATTTGAGTAACGTTTCGATGTAAACGACTGGATATACATTTGGGACACGAGTTTCTCCTGTCCGATGCACTATTCCTCCTTTAACGCATCTCTCGATCCCTCACATTGACGAATTAACATAGAAATTGCGTCGCTCCGAAATACTATGGGTTCTATGACATCTCCTTCTAATTTGAGTAACGTTTCTATGGAAACGACTGGATATACTTTTGGGACACGAGTTTCTCCTGTCCGATGCACTATTCCTCCTTTAACGCATCTCTCGATCCCTCACATTGACGAATTAACACAGAAATTGCGTCGCTATGAAATACTATGTGTTCTATGACATGTCCTTCTAAATTGAGTAACGTTTCAATGGAAACGACTGGATATACTTTTGGGACACGAGTTTCTCCTGTCCGATGCACTATTCCTCCATTAACGCATCTCTCGGTCCCTCACATTGACGAATTAACATAGAAATTGCGTCGCTATGAAATACTATGCGTTCTATGACATCTCCTTCAAAATTGAGTAACGTTTCTATGGAAACGACTGGATATACTTTTGGGACACGAGTTTCTGCTGTCCGATGCACTATTCCTCCTTTAACGCATCTCTCGATCCCTCATATTGACGAATTAACACAGAAATTGCGTCGCTATGAAATACTATGGGTTCTATGACATCTCCTTCTAAATTGAGTAACGTTTCGATGGAAACGACTGGATATACTTTTGGGACACGAGTTTCTCCTGTCCGATCCACTATTCCTCCTTTAACGCATCTCTCGATCCCTCACATTGACGAATTAACACAGAAATTCCGTCGCTATGAAATACCTTGGGTTCTATGACATCTCCTTCTAAATTGAGTAACGTTTCTATGGAAACGATTGGATATACTTTTGGGACACGAGTTTCTCCTGTCCGATGCACTATTCCTCCTTTAACGCATCTCTCGATCCCTCACATTGACGAATTAACACAGAAATTGCGTCGCTATGAAATGCTATGGGTTCTATGACATCTCCTACTAAATTGAGATACGTTTCTATGGAAACGAATGGATATACTTTTGGGGCACGAGTTTCTCCTGTCCGATGCACTATTCCTAATTTAACGCATCTCTCGATCCCTCACATTGACGAATTAACATAGAAATTGCGTCGCTATGAATTACTATGGGCTCTATGACATCTCCTTCTAAATTGAGTAACGTTTCTGTGGAAACGACTGGATATACTTTTGGGACACGAGTTCCTCTTGTCCGATGCACTATTCCACCTTTAACGCATCACTCGATCAATCACATTGACGAATTAACAAAGAAATTGCGTCGCTATGAAATACTATGGGTTCTATGACATCTCCTTCTAAATTGAGTAACGTTTCTATGGAAACGACAGGATATACTTTTGGGACACGAGTTTGTCCTGTCCGATGCACTATTCTTCCTTTAACACATCTCTCGATCCCTCACATTGACGAATTAACACAGAAATTGCGTCGTTATGAAATACTATGGGTTCTATGACATCTCCTTCTAATTCGAGTAACGTTTCGATGGAAACGACTGGATATACTTTTGGGACATGAGTTTCTCTTGTCCGATGCACTATTCCTCCTTTAACGCATCTCTCGATCTCTCACATTGACGAATTAACATAGAAATTGCGTCGCTATGAAATACTATGGGTTCTATGACATCTCCTTCTAAATTGAGTAACGTTTCTATGGAAACGACTGGATATACTTTTGGGACAGGAGTTTCTTCTGTCCGATGCACTATTCCTCCTTTAACGTATCTCTCGATCCCTCACATTGACGAATTAACACAGAAATTGCGTCGCAATGAAATACTATGGGTTCCATGACATCTCCTTCTAAATTGAGTAACGTTTCGATGGAAACGACTGGATATACTTTTGGGACACGAGTTTCTCCTGTCCGATGCACTATTCCTCCTTTAACGCATCTCTTGATCCCTCACATTGACGTATTAACATAGAAATTGCGTCGCTATGAAATACTATGGGTTCTATGACATCTCCTTCTAATTTGAGTAACGTTTCGATGGAAATGACTGGATATACTTTTGGGACACGAGTTTCTAATGTCCGATGCACTATTCCTCCTTTAACGCATCTCTCGATCCCTCACATTGACGAATTAACATAGAAATTGCGTCGCTATGAAATACTATGGGTTCTATGACATCTCCTTCTAAATTGAGTAACGTTTCTATGGAAACGACTGGATATACTTTTGGGAGAGGAGTTTCTCCTGTCCGATGCACTAATCCTCCTTTAACGTATCTCTCGATCCCTCACATTGACGAATTAACACAGAAATTGCGTCGCAATGAAATACTATGGGTTCTATGACATCTCCTTCTAAATTGAGTAACGTTTCTATGGAAACGACTGGATATACTTTTGGGACACGAGTTTCTCCTGTCCGATGCACTATTCCTCCTTTAACGCATCTCTCGATCCCTCACATTGACGAATTAACACAGAAATTGCGTGGCTATGAAATACTATGGGTTCTATGACATCTCTTTCTAAATTGAGTAACGTTTCTATGGAAGCGAGTGGATATACTTTTGGGACACGAGTTTCTCCTGTCCGATGCACTATTCCTCCTTTAACGCATCTCTCGATCCCTCACATTGACGAATTAACATAGAAATTGCGTCGCTATGAAATACTATGTGTTCTATGACTTCTCCTTCTAAATTGAGTAACGTTTCTATGGAAACGACTGGATATACTTTTGGGACCCGAGTTTCTCCTGTCCGATGCACTATTTCTCCTTTAACGCATCTCTCGATCCCTCACCTTGACGAATTAACACAGAAATTGTGTCGCTATGAAATACTATGGGTTCTATGACATCTCCTTCTAATTTGAGTAACGTTTCGATGGAAACAACTGTATATACTTTTGGGACACGAGTTTCTCCTGTCCGATGCACTATTCCTCCTTTAACGCATCTCTCGATCCCTCACATTGACGTATTAACATAGAAATTGCGTCGCTATGAAATACTATGGGTTCTATGACATCTCCTTCTAAATTGAGTAACGTTTCTATGGAAACGACTGGATATACTATTGGGACACGAGTTTCTCCTGTCCGATGCACTATTCCTCCTTTAACGCATCTCATAATCCCTCACATTGACGAATTAACACAGAAATTGGGTCGCTATGAAATACTATGGATTCTATGACATCTCCTTCTAAATTGAGTAACGTTTCTATGGAGACGATTGGATATACTTTTGGGACACGAGTTTCTCCTGTCCGATGCACTATTCCTCCTCTAACGCATCTCTCGATCCCTCATATTGACGAATTAACACAGAAATTGCGTCGCTATGAAATACTATGGGTTCTATGACATCTCCTTCTAAATTGAGTAACGTTTCGATGGAAACGACTGGATATACTTTTGGGACACGAGTTTCTCCTGTCCGATGCATTATTCCTCCTTTAACGCATCTCTCGATCCCACACATTGACGAATTAACACAGAAATTGCGTCGCTATATAATACTATGTGTTCTATGACATCTCCTTCTAAATTGAGTAACGTTTCTATGGAAACGACTGGATATACTTTTGGGACACGAGTTTCTCCTGTCCGATGCACTATTCCTCCTTTAACGCATCTCTCGATCCCTCACATTGACGAATTAACACAGAAATTGCGTCGCTATGAAATACTATGGGTTCTATGACATCTCCTTCTAAATTGAGTAACGTTTCTGTGGAAACGACTGGATATACTTTTGGGACAGGAGTTTCTCCTGTCCGATCCACTAATCCTCCTTTAACGTATCTCTCGATCCCTCACATTGTCGAATTAACACAGAAATTGCGTCGCAATGAAATACTATGGGTTCCATGACATCTCCTTCTAAATTGAGTAACGTTTCTATGGAAACGACTGGATATACTTTTAGGACACGTGTTTCTCCTGTCCGATGCACTATTCCTCCTTTAACGCATCTCTCGATCCCTCACATTGACGAATTAACACAGAAATTGCGTCGCTATGAAATACTATGGGTTCTATGACATCTCTTTCTAAATTGAGTAACGTTTCTATGGAAACGAGTGGATATACTTTTGGGACACGAGTTTCTCCTGTCCGATGCACTATTCCTCCTTTAACGCATCTCTCGATCCCTCACATTGGCGAATTAACATAGAAATTGCGTCGCTATGAAATACTATGGGTTCTATGACTTCTCCTTCTAAATTGAGTAACGTTTCTATGGAAACGACTGGATATACTTTTGGAACCCGAGTTTCTCCTGTCCGATGCACTATTTCTCCTTTAACGCATCTCTCGATCCCTCACATTGACGAATTAACACAGAAATTCTGTCGCTATGAAATACTATGGGTTCTATGACATCTCCTTCTAATTTGAGTAACGTTTCGATGGAAACGACTGGATATACTTTTGGGACACGAGTTTCTTCTGTCCGATGCACTATTCCTCCCTTAACGCATCTCTCGATCCTTCACATTGACGTATTAACATAGAAATTGCGTCGCTATGAAATACTATGGGTTCTATGACATCTCCTTCTAAATTGAGTAACGGTTCTATGGAAACGACTGGATATACTTTTGGGACACGAGTTTCTCCTGTCCGATGCACTATTCCTCCTTTAACGCGTCTCTCAATCCCTCACATTGACGAATTAACACAGAAATAGCGTCGCTATGAAATACTATGGATTCTATGACATCTCCTTCTAAATTGAGTAACGTTTCTATGGAAACGACTGGATATACTTTTGGGACACGAGTTTCTCCTGTCCGATGCACTATTCCTCCTTCAACGCATCTCTCGATCCCTCATATTGACGAATTAACACAGAAATTGCGTCGCTATGAAATACTATGGGTTCTATGACATCTCCTTCTAAATTGAGTAACGTTTCGATGGAAACGACTGGATATACTTTTGGGACACGAGTTTCTCCTGTCCGATGCACTATTCCTCCTTTAACACATCTCTCGATCCCTCACATTGACGAATTAACACAGAAATTGCGTCGCTATGAAATACTATGGGTTCTATGACATCTCCTTCTAAATTGAGTAACGTTTCTATGGGAACGAGTGGATATACTTTTGGGACACGAGTTTCTCCTGTCCGATGCACTATTCCTCCTTTAACGCATCTCTCGATCCCTCACATTGACGAATTAACATAGAAATTGCGTCGCTATGATATACTATGAGTTCTATGACGTCTCCTTCTAAATTGAGTAACGTTCCTATGGAAACGACTGGATATACTTTTGGGACACGAGTTTCTCCTGTCCGATGCACTATTCCTCCTTTAACGCATCTCTCGATCCCTCACATTGACGAATTAACACAGAAATTGCGTCGCTATGAAATACTATGGGTTCTATGACATCTCCTTCTAAATTGAGTAACGTTTCTATGGAAACGACTGGATATACTTTTGGGACACGAGTTTCTCCTGTCCGATCCACTAATCCTCCTTTAACGTATCTCTCGATCCCTCACATTGATGAATTAACACAGAAATTGCGTCGCAATGAAATACTATGGGTTCCATGACATCTCCTTCTAAATTGAGTAACGTTTCTATGGAAACGACTGGATATACTTTTGGGACACGAGTTTCTCCTGTCCGATGCACTATTCCTCCTTTAACGCATCTCTCGATCCCTCACATTGACGAATTAACACAGAAATTGTGTCGCTATGAAATACTATGGGTTCTATGACATCTCCTTCTAATTTGAGTAACGTTTCGATGGAAACGACTGGATATACTTTTGGGACACGAGTTTCTCCTGTCCGATGCACTATTCCTCCTTTAACGCTTTTCTCGATCCCTCACATTGACGTATTAACATAGAAATTGCGTCGCTATGAAATACTATGGGTTCTATGACATCTCCTTCTAATTTGAGTAACGTTTCGATGGAAACGACTGGATATACTTTTGGGACACGAGTTTCTCCTGTCCGATGCACTATTCCTCATTTAACGCATCTCTCGATCCCTCACATTGACGAATTAACATAGAAATTGCGTCGCTATGATATACTATGGGTTCTATGACATCTCCTTCTAAATTGAGTAACGTTTCTATGAAAACGACTGGATATACTTTTGGGCCAAGAGTTTCTCCTGTCCGATGCACTAATCCTCCTTTAACGTATCTCTCGATCCCTCACATTGACGAATTAACACAGAAATTGCGTCGCTATGAAATACTATGGGTTCCATGACATCTCCTTCTAAATTGAGTAACGTTTCTATGGAAACGACTGGATATACTTTTAGGACACGAGTTTCTCCTGTCCGATGCACTATTCCTCCTTTAACGCATCTCTCGATCCCTCACATAGACGAATTAACACAGAAATTGCGTCGCTATGACATACTATGGGTTCTATGACATCTCTTTCTAAATTGAGTAACGTTTCTATGGAAACGAGTGGATATACTTTTGGGACACGAGTTTCTTCTGTCCGATGCACTATTCCTCCTTTAACGCATCTCTCGATCCCTCACATTGACGAATTAACACAGAAATTGTGTCGCTATGAAATACTATGGGTTCTATGACATCTCCTTCTAATTTGAGTAACGTTTCGATGGAAACGACTGGATATACTTTTGGGACACGAGTTTCTCCTGTCCGATGCACTATTCCTCCTTTAACGCATCTCTCGATCCTACACATTGACGTATTAACATAGAAATTGCGTCGCTATGAAATACTATGGGTTCTATGACATCTCCTTCTAAATTGAGTAACGTTTCTATGGGAACGACTGGATATACTTTTGGGACACGAGTTTCTCCTGTCCGATGCACTATTCCTCCTTTAACGCATCTCTCAATCCCTCACATTGACGAATTAACACAGAAATTGCGTCGCTATGAAATACTATGGATTCTATGACATCTCCTTCTAAATTGAGTAACGTTTCTATGGAAACGACTGGATATACTTTTGGGACACGAGTTTCTCCTGTCCGATGCACTATTCCTCCTTTAACGCATCTCTCGATCCCTCATATTGACGAATTAACACAGAAATTGCGTCGCTATGAAATACTATGGGTTCCTTGACATCTCCTTCTAAATTGAGTAACGTTTCGATGGAAACGACTGGATATACTTTTGGGACACGAGTTTCTCCTGTCCGATGCACTATTCCTCCTTTAACGCATCTCTCGATCCCTCACATTGACGAAATAACATAGAATTGCGTCGCTATGAAATACTATGAGTTCCATGACGTCTCCTTCTAAATTGAGTAACGTTTCTATGGAAACGACTGGATATACTTTTGGGACACGAGTTTCCCCTGTCCGATGCACTATTCCTCCTTTAACGCATCTCTCGATCCCTCACATTGACGAATTAACACAGAAATTGCGTCGCTATGAAATACTGTGGGTTCTATGACATCTCCTTCTAAATTGAGTAACGTTTCTATGGAAACAACTGGATATACTTTTGGGACACGAGTTTCTCCTGTCCGATGCACTATTCCTCCTTTAACGCATCTCTCGATCTCTCACATTGACGAATTAACACAGAAATTGCGTCGCTATGAAATACTATGGGTTCTATAACATCTCCTTCTAAATTGAGTAACGTTTCTATGGAAACGACTGGATATACTTTTGGGACACGAGTTTCTCCTGTCCGATGCACTATTCCTCCTTTAACGCATCTCTCGATCCCTCACATTGACGAATTAACACAGAAATTGTGTCGCTATGAAATACTATGGGTTCTATGACATCTCCTTCTAATTTGAGTAACGTTTCGATGGAAACGACTGGATATACTTTTGGGACACGAGTTTCTCCTGTCCGATGCACTATTCCTCATTTAACGCATCTCTCGAGCCCTCACATTGACGAATTAACACATAAATTGCGTCGCTATGAAATACTATGGATTCTATGACATCTCCTTCTAAATTGAGTAACGTTTCTATGGAAACGACTGGATATACTTTTGGGACACGAGTTTCTCCTGTCCGATGCACTATTCCTCCTTTAACGCATCTCTCGATCCCTCACATTGACGAATTAACACAGAAATTGCGTCGCTATGAAATATTATGTGTTCTATGACATCTCCTTCTAAATTGAGTAACGTTTCTATGGAAACGACAGGATGAACTTTTGGGACACGAGTTTCTCCTGTCCGATGCACTATTCCTCCTTCAACGCATCTCTCGATCCCTCACATTGACGAATTAACACAGAAATTGCGTCGCTATGAAATACAATGGGTTCTATGACATCTCCTTTGAAATTGAGTAACGTTTCTATGGAAACGACTGGATATACTTTTGGGACACGAGTTTCTCCTGTCCGATGCACTATTCCTGCTTTAGCGCATCTCTCGATCCCTCACATTGACGAATTAACATAGAAATTGCGTCGCTATGAAATACTACGGGCTCTATGACATCTCCTTCTAAATTGAGTAACGTTTCTATGGAAACGACTGGATATACTTTTGGGACACGAGTTTCTCCTGTCCGATGCACTATTCCTCCTTTAACGCATCTCTCGATCCCTCACATTGACGAATTAACACAGAAATTGCGTCGCTATGAAATACTATGGGTTCTATGACATCTCATTCTAAATTAAGTAACGTTTCTATGGAAACGACAGGATATACTTTTGGGACACGAGTTTCTCCTGTCCGATGCACTATTCCTCCTTTAACGCATCTCTCGATCCCTCACATTGACGAATTAACACAGAAATTGCGTCGCTATGAGATACTATGGGTTCTATGACATCTCCTTCTAAATTGAGTAACGTTTCTATGGGAACGAGTGGATATACTTTTGGGACACGAGTTTCTCCTGTCCAATGCACTATTCCCCCTTTAACGCATCTCTCGATCCCTCACATTGACGAATTAACATAGAAATTGCGTCGCTATGAAATACAATGGGTTCTATGACATCTCCTTCTAAATTGAGTAACGTTCCTATGGAAACGACTGGATATACTTTTGGGACACGAGTTTCTCCTGTCCGATGCACTATTCCTCCTTTAACGCATCTCTCGATCCCTCACATTGACGAATTAACACAGAAATTGCGTCGCTATGAAATACTATGAGTTCTATGACATCTCCCTCTAAATTGAGTAACGTTTCTATGGAAACGACTGGATATACTTTTGGGACACGAGTTTCTCCTGTCCGATGCACTATTCCTCCTTTAACGCATCTCTCGATCCCTCATATTGACGAATTAACACAGAAATTGCGTCGCTATGAAATACTATGGGTTCTATGACATCTCCTTCTAAATTGAGTAACGTTTCGATGGAAACGACTGGATATACTTTTGGGACACGAGTTTCTCCTGTCCGAAGCACTATTCCTGCTTTAGCGCATCTCTCGATCCCTCACATTGACGAATTAACATAGAAATTGCGTCGCTATGAAATACTACGGGCTCTATGACATCTCCTTCTAAATTGAGTAACGTTTCTATGGAAACGACTGGATATACTTTTGGGACACGAGTTTCTCCTGTCCGATGCACTATTCCTCCTTTAACGCATCTCTCGATCCCTCACATTGACGAATTAACACAGAAATTGCGTCGCTATTAAATACTATGGGTTCTATGACATCTCATTCTAAATTAAGTAACGTTTCTATGGAAACGACAGGATATACTTTTGGGACACGAGTTTCTCCTGTCCGATGCACTCTTCCTCCTTTAACGCATCTCTCGATCCCTCACATTGACGAATTAACACAGAAATTGCGTCGCTATGAAATACTATGGGTTCTATGACATCTCCTTCTAAATTGAGTAACGTTTCTATGGGAACGAGTGGATATACTTTTGGGACACGAGTTTCTCCTGTCCAATGCACTATTCCCCCTTTAAGGCATCTCTCGATCCCTCACATTGACGAATTAACATAGAAATTGCGTCGCTATGAAATACTATGGGTTCTATGACATCTCCTTCTAAATTGAGTAACGTTTCTATGGAAACGACTGGATATACTTTTGGGACACGAGTTTCTCCAGTCCGATGCACTATTCCTCCTTTAACGCATCTCTCGATCCCTCACATTGACGAATTAACACAGAAATTGCGTCGCTATGAAATACTATGAGTTCTATGACTTCTCCCTCTAAATTGAGTAACGTTTCTATGGAAACGAATGGATATACTTTTGGGACACGAGTTTCTCCTGTCCGATGCACTATTCCTCCTTTAACGCACCTCTCGATCCCTCACATTGACGAATTAACACAGAAATTGCGTCGCTATGAAATACTATGGGTTCTATGACATCTCCTTCTAATTTAAGTAACGTTTCGATGGAAACGACAGGATATACTTTTGGGACACGAGTTTCTCCTGTCCGATGCATTATTCCTCCTTTAACACATCTCTCGATCCCTCACATTGACGAATTAACACAGAAATTGCGTCGCTATGAAATACTATGGGTTCTATGACATCTCCTTCTAATTTGAGTAACGTTTCTATGGAAACGACTGGATATACTTTTGGGACACGAGTTTCTCCTGTCCGATGCACTATTTCTCCTTTAACGCATCTCTCGATCTCTCACATTGACGAATTAACACAGAAATTGCGTCGCTATGAAATACTATGGGTTCTATGTCATCTTCTCCTAAATTGAGTAACGTTTCGATGGAAACGACTGGATATACTTTTGGGACACGAGTTTCTCCTGTCCGATGCACTATTCCTCCTTTAACGCATCTCTCGATCCCTCACATTGACGAATTAACACAGAAATTGCGTCGCTATGAAATACTATGGGTTCTATGACATCTCCTTCTAAATTGAGTAACGTTTCTATGGAAACGACAGGATATACTTTTGGGACACGAGTTTCTCCTGTCCGATGCACTATTCCCCCTTCAACGCATCTCTCGATCCCTCACTTTGACGAATTAACACAGAAATTGCGTCGCTATGAAATACTATGGGTTCCATGACATCTCCTTCTAAATTGAGTAACGTTTCTATGGAAACGACTGGATATACTTTTGGGACACGAGTTTCTCCTGTCCGATGCACTATTCCTCCTTTAACGCATCTCTCGATCCCCCACATTGACGAATTAACATAGAAATTGCGTCGCTATGAAATACTATGGGTTCTATGACATCTCCTTCTAAATTGAGTAACGTTTCTATGGAAACAACTGATTATACTTTTGGGACACGAGTTTCTCCTATCCGATGCACTATTCCTCCTTTAACGCATCTCTCGATCCCTCACATTGACGAATTAACACAGAAATTGCGTCGCTATCAAATACTATGGGTTTCTATGACATCTCCTTCTAAATTGAGTAACGTTTCGATGGAAACGACTGGATATACTTTTGGGACACGAGTTTCTCCTGTCCGATCCACTATTCCTCCTTTAACGCATCTCTCGATCCCTCACATTGACGAATTAACATAGAAATTGCGTCGCAATGAAATACTATGGGTTCTATGACATCTCCTTCTAATTTGAGTAACGTTTCGATGGAAACGACTGTATATACTTTTGGGACACGAGTTTCTCCTGTCCGATGCACTATTCCTCCTTTAACGCATCTCTCGATCCCTCACATTGACGTATTAACATAGAAATTGCGTCGCTATGAAATACTATGGGTTCTATGATATCTCCTTCTAAATTGAGTAACGTTTCTATGGAAACGACTGGATATACTTTTGGGACACGAGTTTCTCCTGTCCGATGCACTATTCCTCCTTTAACGCATCTCTCAATCCCTCACATTGACGAATTAACACAGAAATTTGGTCGCTATGAAATACTATGGATTCTATGACATCTCCTTCTAAATTGAGTAACGTTTCTATGGAAACGATTGGATATACTTTTGGGACACGAGTTTCTCCTGTCCGATGCACTATTCCTCCTTTAACGCATCTCTCGATCCCTCATATTGACGAATTAACACAGAAATTGCGTCGCTATGAAATACTATGGGTTCTATGACATCTCCTTCTAAATTGAGTAACGTTCCGATGGAAACGACTGGATATACTTTTGGGACACGAGTTTCTCCTGTCCGATGCACTATTCCTCCTTTAACGCATCTCTCGATCCCACACATTGACGAATTAACACAGAAATTGCGTCGCTATATAATACTATGGGTTCTATGACATCTCCTTCTAAATTGAGTAACGTTTCTATGGAAACGACAGGATATACTTTTGGGCCACGAGTTTCTCCTGTCCGATGCACTATTCCCCCTTTAACGCATCTCTCGATCCCTCACATTGACGAATTAACATAGAAATTGCGTCGCTATGAAATACTATGGGTTCTATGACATCTCCTTCTAAATTGAGTAACGTTTCTATGGAAACGACTGGATATACTTTTGGGACACGAGTTTCTCCTGTCCGATGCACTATTCCTCCTTTAACGCATCTCTCGATCCCTCACATTGACGAATTAACACAGAAATTGCGTCGCTATGAAATACTATGAGTTCTATGACATCTCCCTCTAAATTGAGTAACGTTTCTATGGAAACGACTGGATATACTTTTGGGACGCGAGTTTCTCCTGTCCGATGCACTATTCCTCCTTTAACGCACCTCTCGATCCCTCACATTGACGAATTAACACAGAAATTGCGTCGCTATGAAATACTATGGGTTCTATGACATCTCCTTCTAATTTAAGTAACGTTTCGATGGAAACGACAGGATATACTTTTGGGACACGAGTTTCTCCTGTCCGATGCATTATTCCTCCTTTAACACATCTCTCGATCCCTCACATTGACGAATTAACACAGAAATTGCGTCGCTATGAAATACTATGGGTTCTATGACATCTCCTTCTAATTTGAGTAACGTTTCTATGGAAACGACTGGATATACTTTTGGGACACGAGTTTCTCCTGTCCGATGCACTATTTCTCCTTTAACGCATCTCTCGATCTCTCACATTGACGAATTAACACAGAAATTGCGTCGCTATGAAATACTATGGGTTCTATGACATCTTCTCCTAAATTGAGTAACGTTTCGATGGAAACGACTGGATATACTTTTGGGACACGAGTTTCTCCTGTCCGATGCACTATTCCTCCTTTAACGCATCTCTCGATCCCTCACATTGACGAATTAACACAGAAATTGCGTCGCTATGAAATACTATGGGTTCTATGACATCTCCTTCTAAATTGAGTAACGTTTCTATGGAAACGACAGGATATACTTTTGGGACACGAGTTTCTCCTGTCCGATGCACTATTCCCCCTTCAACGCATCTCTCGATCCCTCACTTTGACGAATTAACACAGAAATTGCGTCGCTATGAAATACTATGGGTTCTATGACATCTCCTTCTAATTTGAGTAACGTTTCTATGGAAACGACTGGATATACTTTTGGGACACGAGTTTCTCCTGTCCGATGCACTATTTCTCCTTTAACGCATCTCTCGATCTCTCACATTTACGAATTAACACAGAAATTGCGTCGCTATGAAATACTATGGGTTCTATGACATCTCATTCTAAATTAAGTAACGTTTCTATGGAAACGACAGGATATACTTTTGGGACACGAGTTTCTCCTGTCCGATGCACTATTCCTCCTTTAACGCATCTCTCGATCCCTCACATTGACGAATTAACACAGAAATTGCGTCGCTATGAGATACTATGGGTTCTATGACATCTCCTTCTAAATTGAGTAACGTTTCTATGGGAACGAGTGGATATACTTTTGGCGACACGAGTTTCTCCTGTCCAATGCACTATTCCCCCTTTAACGCATCTCTCGATCCCTCACATTGACGAATTAACATAGAAATTGCGTCGCTATGAAATACAATGGGTTCTATGACATCTCCTTCTAAATTGAGTAACGTTCCTATGGAAACGACTGGATATACTTTTGGGACACGAGTTTCTCCTGTCCGATGCACTATTCCTCCTTTAACGCATCTCTCGATCCCTCACATTGACGAATTAACACAGAAATTGCGTCGCTATGAAATACTATGAGTTCTATGACATCTCCCTCTAAATTGAGTAACGTTTCTATGGAAACGACTGGATATACTTTTGGGACACGAGTTTCTCCTGTCCGATGCACTATTCCTCCTTTAACGCATCTCTCGATCCCTCATATTGACGAATTAACACAGAAATTGCGTCGCTATGAAATACTATGGGTTCTATGACATCTCCTTCTAAATTGAGTAACGTTTCGATGGAAACGACTGGATATACTTTTGGGACACGAGTTTCTCCTGTCCGAAGCACTATTCCTGCTTTAGCGCATCTCTCGATCCCTCACATTGACGAATTAACATAGAAATTGCGTCGCTATGAAATACTACGGGCTCTATGACATCTCCTTCTAAATTGAGTAACGTTTCTATGGAAACGACTGGATATACTTTTGGGACACGAGTTTCTCCTGTCCGATGCACTATTCCTCCTTTAACGCATCTCTCGATCCCTCACATTGACGAATTAACACAGAAATTGCGTCGCTATTAAATACTATGGGTTCTATGACATCTCATTCTAAATTAAGTAACGTTTCTATGGAAACGACAGGATATACTTTTGGGACACGAGTTTCTCCTGTCCGATGCACTCTTCCTCCTTTAACGCATCTCTCGATCCCTCACATTGACGAATTAACACAGAAATTGCGTCGCTATGAAATACTATGGGTTCTATGACATCTCCTTCTAAATTGAGTAACGTTTCTATGGGAACGAGTGGATATACTTTTGGGACACGAGTTTCTCCTGTCCAATGCACTATTCCCCCTTTAAGGCATCTCTCGATCCCTCACATTGACGAATTAACATAGAAATTGCGTCGCTATGAAATACTATGGGTTCTATGACATCTCCTTCTAAATTGAGTAACGTTTCTATGGAAACGACTGGATATACTTTTGGGACACGAGTTTCTCCAGTCCGATGCACTATTCCTCCTTTAACGCATCTCTCGATCCCTCACATTGACGAATTAACACAGAAATTGCGTCGCTATGAAATACTATGAGTTCTATGACTTCTCCCTCTAAATTGAGTAACGTTTCTATGGAAACGAATGGATATACTTTTGGGACACGAGTTTCTCCTGTCCGATGCACTATTCCTCCTTTAACGCACCTCTCGATCCCTCACATTGACGAATTAACACAGAAATTGCGTCGCTATGAAATACTATGGGTTCTATGACATCTCCTTCTAATTTAAGTAACGTTTCGATGGAAACGACAGGATATACTTTTGGGACACGAGTTTCTCCTGTCCGATGCATTATTCCTCCTTTAACACATCTCTCGATCCCTCACATTGACGAATTAACACAGAAATTGCGTCGCTATGAAATACTATGGGTTCTATGACATCTCCTTCTAATTTGAGTAACGTTTCTATGGAAACGACTGGATATACTTTTGGGACACGAGTTTCTCCTGTCCGATGCACTATTTCTCCTTTAACGCATCTCTCGATCTCTCACATTGACGAATTAACACAGAAATTGCGTCGCTATGAAATACTATGGGTTCTATGTCATCTTCTCCTAAATTGAGTAACGTTTCGATGGAAACGACTGGATATACTTTTGGGACACGAGTTTCTCCTGTCCGATGCACTATTCCTCCTTTAACGCATCTCTCGATCCCTCACATTGACGAATTAACACAGAAATTGCGTCGCTATGAAATACTATGGGTTCTATGACATCTCCTTCTAAATTGAGTAACGTTTCTATGGAAACGACAGGATATACTTTTGGGACACGAGTTTCTCCTGTCCGATGCACTATTCCCCCTTCAACGCATCTCTCGATCCCTCACTTTGACGAATTAACACAGAAATTGCGTCGCTATGAAATACTATGGGTTCCATGACATCTCCTTCTAAATTGAGTAACGTTTCTATGGAAACGACTGGATATACTTTTGGGACACGAGTTTCTCCTGTCCGATGCACTATTCCTCCTTTAACGCATCTCTCGATCCCCCACATTGACGAATTAACATAGAAATTGCGTCGCTATGAAATACTATGGGTTCTATGACATCTCCTTCTAAATTGAGTAACGTTTCTATGGAAACAACTGATTATACTTTTGGGACACGAGTTTCTCCTATCCGATGCACTATTCCTCCTTTAACGCATCTCTCGATCCCTCACATTGACGAATTAACACAGAAATTGCGTCGCTATCAAATACTATGGGTTCTATGACATCTCCTTCTAAATTGAGTAACGTTTCGATGGAAACGACTGGATATACTTTTGGGACACGAGTTTTCTCCTGTCCGATCCACTATTCCTCCTTTAACGCATCTCTCGATCCCTCACATTGACGAATTAACATAGAAATTGCGTCGCAATGAAATACTATGGGTTCTATGACATCTCCTTCTAATTTGAGTAACGTTTCGATGGAAACGACTGTATATACTTTTGGGACACGAGTTTCTCCTGTCCGATGCACTATTCCTCCTTTAACGCATCTCTCGATCCCTCACATTGACGTATTAACATAGAAATTGCGTCGCTATGAAATACTATGGGTTCTATGATATCTCCTTCTAAATTGAGTAACGTTTCTATGGAAACGACTGGATATACTTTTGGGACAGCGAGTTTCTCCTGTCCGATGCACTATTCCTCCTTTAACGCATCTCTCAATCCCTCACATTGACGAATTAACACAGAAATTTGGTCGCTATGAAAATACTATGGATTCTATGACATCTCCTTCTAAATTGAGTAACGTTTCTATGGAAACGATTGGATATACTTTTGGGACACGAGTTTCTCCTGTCCGATGCACTATTCCTCCTTTAACGCATCTCTCGATCCCTCATATTGACGAATTAACACAGAAATTGCGTCGCTATGAAATACTATGGGTTCTATGACATCTCCTTCTAAATTGAGTAACGTTCCGATGGAAACGACTGGATATACTTTTGGGACACGAGTTTCTCCTGTCCGATGCACTATTCCTCCTTTAACGCATCTCTCGATCCCACACATTGACGAATTAACACAGAAATTGCGTCGCTATATAATACTATGGGTTCTATGACATCTCCTTCTAAATTGAGTAACGTTTCTATGGAAACGACAGGATATACTTTTGGGCCACGAGTTTCTCCTGTCCGATGCACTATTCCCCCTTTAACGCATCTCTCGATCCCTCACATTGACGAATTAACATAGAAATTGCGTCGCTATGAAATACTATGGGTTCTATGACATCTCCTTCTAAATTGAGTAACGTTTCTATGGAAACGACTGGATATACTTTTGGGACACGAGTTTCTCCTGTCCGATGCACTATTCCTCCTTTAACGCATCTCTCGATCCCTCACATTGACGAATTAACACAGAAATTGCGTCGCTATGAAATACTATGAGTTCTATGACATCTCCCTCTAAATTGAGTAACGTTTCTATGGAAACGACTGGATATACTTTTGGGACGCGAGTTTCTCCTGTCCGATGCACTATTCCTCCTTTAACGCACCTCTCGATCCCTCACATTGACGAATTAACACAGAAATTGCGTCGCTATGAAATACTATGGGTTCTATGACATCTCCTTCTAATTTAAGTAACGTTTCGATGGAAACGACAGGATATACTTTTGGGACACGAGTTTCTCCTGTCCGATGCATTATTCCTCCTTTAACACATCTCTCGATCCCTCACATTGACGAATTAACACAGAAATTGCGTCGCTATGAAATACTATGGGTTCTATGACATCTCCTTCTAATTTGAGTAACGTTTCTATGGAAACGACTGGATATACTTTTGGGACACGAGTTTCTCCTGTCCGATGCACTATTTCTCCTTTAACGCATCTCTCGATCTCTCACATTGACGAATTAACACAGAAATTGCGTCGCTATGAAATACTATGGGTTCTATGACATCTTCTCCTAAATTGAGTAACGTTTCGATGGAAACGACTGGATATACTTTTGGGACACGAGTTTCTCCTGTCCGATGCACTATTCCTCCTTTAACGCATCTCTCGATCCCTCACATTGACGAATTAACACAGAAATTGCGTCGCTATGAAATACTATGGGTTCTATGACATCTCCTTCTAAATTGAGTAACGTTTCTATGGAAACGACAGGATATACTTTTGGGACACGAGTTTCTCCTGTCCGATGCACTATTCCCCCTTCAACGCATCTCTCGATCCCTCACTTTGACGAATTAACACAGAAATTGCGTCGCTATGAAATACTATGGGTTCTATGACATCTCCTTCTAATTTGAGTAACGTTTCTATGGAAACGACTGGATATACTTTTGGGACACGAGTTTCTCCTGTCCGATGCACTATTTCTCCTTTAACGCATCTCTCGATCTCTCACATTTACGAATTAACACAGAAATTGCGTCGCTATCAAATACTATGGGTTCTATGACATCTCCTTCTAAATTGAGTAACGTTTCGATGGAAACGACTGGATATACTTTTGGGACACGAGTTTCTCCTGTCCGATCCACTATTCCTCCTTTAACGCATCTCTCGATCCCTCACATTGACGAATTAACATAGAAATTGCGTCGCAATGAAATACTATGGGTTCTATGACATCTCCTTCTAATTTGAGTAACGTTTCGATGGAAACGACTGTATATACTTTTGGGACACGAGTTTCTCCTGTCCGATGCACTATTCCTCCTTTAACGCATCTCTCGATCCCTCACATTGACGTATTAACATAGAAATTGCGTCGCTATGAAATACTATGGGTTCTATGATATCTCCTTCTAAATTGAGTAACGTTTCTATGGAAACGACTGGATATACTTTTGGGACACGAGTTTCTCCTGTCCGATGCACTATTCCTCCTTTAACGCATCTCTCAATCCCTCACATTGACGAATTAACACAGAAATTTGGTCGCTATGAAATACTATGGATTCTATGACATCTCCTTCTAAATTGAGTAACGTTTCTATGGAAACGATTGGATATACTTTTGGGACACGAGTTTCTCCTGTCCGATGCACTATTCCTCCTTTAACGCATCTCTCGATCCCTCATATTAACGAATTAACACAGTTATTGCGTCGCTATGAAATACTATGGGTTCTATGACATCTCCTTCTAAATTGAGTAACGTTCCGATGGAAACGACTGGATATACTTTTGGGACACGAGTTTCTCCTGTCCGATGCACTATTCCTCCTTTAACGCATCTCTCGATCCCACACATTGACGAATTAACACAGAAATTGCGTCGCTATATAATACTATGGGTTCTATGACATCTCCTTCTAAATTGAGTAACGTTTCTATGGAAACGACAGGATATACTTTTGGGCCACGAGTTTCTCCTGTCCGATGCACTATTCCTCCTTTAACACATCTCTCGATCCCTCACATTGACGAATTAACACAGAAATTGCGTCGCTATGAAATACTATGGGTTCTATGACATCTCCTTCCAAATTGAGTAACGTTTCTATGGGAACGAGTGGATATACTTTTGGGACACGAGTTTCTCCTGTCCGATGCACTATTCCTCCTTTAACGCATCTCTCGATCCCTCACATTGTCGAATTAACACAGAAATTGCGTCGCTATGAATTACTATGGGTTCTATGACATCTCATTCTAAATTGAGTAACGTTTCTATGGAAACGACTGGATATACTTTTGGGACAGGAGTTTCTCCTGTCCGATGCACTAATCCTCCTTTAACGTATCTCTCGATCCCTCACATTGACGAATTAACACAGAAATTGCGTCGCAATGAAATACTGTGGGTTCCATGACATCTCCTTCTAAATTGAGTAACGTTTCTATGGAAACGACTGGATATACTTTTGGGACACGAGTTTCTCCTGTCCGATGCACTATTCCTCCTTTAACGCATCTCTCGATCCCTCACATAGACGAATTAACACAGAAATTGTGTCGCTATGAAATACTATGGGTTCTATGACATCTCCTTCTAATTTGAGTAACGTTTCGATGGAAACGACTGGATATACTTTTGGGACACGAGTTTCTCCTGTCCGATGCACTATTCCTCCTTTAACGCATCTCTCGATCCATCACATTGACGTATTAACATAGAAATTGCGTCGCTATGAAATACTATGGGGTTCTATGACATCTCCTTCTAATTTGAGTAACGTTTCGATGGAAACGACTGGATATACTTTTGGGACACGAGTTTCTCCTGTCCGATGCACTATTCCTCCTTTAACGCATCTCTCGATCCCTCACATTGACGAATTAACATAGAAATTGCGTCGCTATGAAATACTATGGGTTCTATGACATCTCCTTCTAAATTGAGTAACGTTTCTATGGGAACGAGTGGATATACTTTTGGGACAGGAGTTTCTCCTGTCCGATGCACTAATCCTCCTTTAACGTATCTCTCGATCCCTCACATTGACGAATTAACTCAGAAATTGCGTCGCAATGAAATACTATGGGTTCCATGACATCTCCTTCTAAATTGAGTAACGTTTCTATGGAAACGAGTGGATATACTTTTAGGACACGAATTTCTCCTGTCCGATGCACTATTCCTCCTTTAACGCATCTCTCGATCCCTCACATTGACGAATTAACACAGAAATTGCGTCGCTATGAAATACTATGGGTTCTATGACATCTCTTTCTAAATTGAGTAACGTTTCTATGGAAACGAGTGGATATACTTTTGGGACACGAGTTTCTCCTGTCCGATGCACTATTCCTCCTTTAACGCATCTCTCGATCCCTCACATTGACGAATTAACATAGAAATTGCGTCGCTATGAAATACTATGGGTTCTATGACTTCTCCTTCTAAATTGAGTAACGTTTCTATGGAAACGACTGGGTATACTTTTGGGACCCGAGTTTCTCCTGTCCGATGCACTATTTCTCCTTTAACGCATCTCTCGATCCCTCACATTGACGAATTAACACAGAAATTGTGTCGCTATGAAATACTATGGGTTCTATGACATCTCCTTCTAATTTGAGTAACGTTTCGATGGAAACGACTGGATATACTTTTGGGACACGATTTTCTCCTGTCCGATGCACTATTCCTCCTTTAACGCATCTCTCGATCCTTCACATTGACGTATTAACATAGAAATTGCGTCGCTATGAAATACTATGCGTTCTATGACATCTCCTTCTAAATTGAGTAACGTTTCTATGGAAACGACTGGAAATACTTTTGGGACACGAGTTTCTCCTGTCCGATGCACTATTCCTCCTTTAACGCATCCCTCGCTCCCTCACATTGACGAATTAACACAGAAATTGCGTCGCTATGAAATATTATGGATTCTATGACATCTCCTTCTAAATTGAGTAACGTTTCTATGGAAACGATTGGATATACTTTTGGGACAGGAGTTTCTCCTGTCCGATGCACTATTCCTCCTTTAACACATCTCTCGATCCCTCATATTGACGAATTAACACAGAAATTGCGTCGCTATGAAATACTATGGGTTCTATGACATCTCCTTCTAAATTGAGTAACGTTTCGATGGAAACGACTGGATATACTTTGGGACACGAGTTTCTCCTGTCCGATGCACTATTCCTCCTTTAACGCATCTCTCGATCCCTCACATTGACGAATTAACACAGAAATTGCGTCGCTATATAATACTATGGGTTCTATGACATTTCCTTCTAAATTGAGTAACGTTTCTATGGAAACGACAGGATATACTTTTGGGACACCGAGTTTCTCCTGTCCGATGCACTATTCCTCCTTTAACACATCTCTCGATCCCTCACATTGACGAATTAACACAGAAATTGCGTCGCTATGAAATACTATGGGTTCTATGACATCTCCTTCTAAATTGAGTAACGTTTCTATGGGAACGAGTGGATATACTTCTGGGACACGAATTTCTCCTGTCCGACGCACTAGTCCTCCTTTAACGCATCTCTCGATCCCTCACATTGACGAATTAACATAGAAATTGCGTCGCTATGAAATACTATGAGTTCTATGACATCTCCTTCTAAATTGAGTAACGTTTCTATGGAAACGACTGGATATACTTTTGGGACACGAGTTTCCCCTGTCCGATGCACTATTCCTCCTTTAACGCATCTCTCGATCCCTCACATTGACGAATTAACACAGAAATTGCGTCGCTATGAAATACTGTGGGTTCTATGACATCTCCTTCTAAATTGAGTAACGTTTCTATGGAAACGACTGGATATACTTTTGGGACACGAGTTTCTCCTGTCTGATGCACTATTCCTCCTTTAACGCATCTCTCGATCCCTCACATTGACGAATTAACACAGAATTTGCGTCGCTATGAAATACTATGGGTTCTATGACATCTCCTTCTAATTTGAGTAACGTTTCTATGGAAACGACTGGATATACTTTTGGGACACGAGTTTCTCCTGTCCGATGCACTATTCCTCCTTTAACGCATCTCTTGATCCCTCACATTGACGAATTAACATAGAAATTGCGTCGCTATGAAATACTATGGGTTCTATGACATCTCCTTCTAAATTGAGTAACGTTTCTATGGAAACAACTGGATATACTTTTGGGACACGAGTTTTCTCCTGTCCGATGCACTATTCCTCCTTTAACGCATCTCACGATCTCTCACATTGACGAATTAACACAGAAATTGCGTCGCTATGAAATACTATGGGTTCTATGACATCTTCTTCTAAATTGAGTAACGTTTCTATGGAAACGACTGGATATACTTTTTGGGACACGAGTTTCTCCTGTCCGATGCACTATTCCTCCTTTAACGCATCTCTCGATCCCTCACATTGACGAATTAACACAGAAATTGCGTCGCTATGAATTATTATGTGTTCTATGACATCTCCTTCTAAATTGAGTAACGTTTCTATGGAAACGACAGGATAAACTTTTGGGACACGAGTTTCTCCTGTCCGATGCACTATTCCTCCTTCAACGCATCTCTCGATCCCACACATTGACGAATTAACACAGAAATTGCGTCGCTATGAAATACAATAAGTTCAATGACATCTCCTTCTAAATTGAGTAACGTTTCTATGGAAACGACTGGATATACATTTGGGACACGAGTTTCTCCTGTCCGATGCACTATTCCTCCTTCAACGCATCTCTCGATCCCACACAATGACGAATTAACACAGAAATTGCGTCGCTATGAAATACTATGGGTTCTATGACATCTCCTTCTAATTTGAGTAACGTTTCGATGGAAACGACTGGATATACTTTTGGGACACGAGTTTCTCCTGTCCGATGCATTATTCCTCCTTTAACGCGTCTCTCGATCCCTCACATTAACGAATTAACATAGAATTTGCGTCGCTATGAAATACTATGGGTTGACATCTCCTTCTAATTTGAGTAACGTTTCGATGGAAACGACTGGATATACTTTTGGGACACGAGTTTCTCCTGTCCGATGCATTATTCCTCCTTTAACGCGTCTCTCGATCCCTCACATTAACGAATTAACATAGAATTTGCGTCGCTATGAAATACTATGGGTTCTATGACATCGCCTTCTAAATTGAGTAACGTTTCTATGGAAACGACTGGATATACTTTTGGGACACGAGTTTCTCCTGTCCGATGCACTATTTCTCCTTTAACGCATCTCTCGATCTCTCACATTGACGAATTAACACAGAAATTGCGTCGCTATGAAATACTATGGGTTCTATGACATCTTCTCCCAAATTGAGTAACGTTTCTATGGAAACGACAGGATATACTTTTGGGACACGAGTTTCTCCTGTCCGATGCACTATTGCTCCTTTAACGCATCTCTCGATCCCTCACATTGACGAATTAACACAGAAATTGCGTCGCTATGAAATACTATGGGTTCTTTGACATCTCCTTCTAAATTGAGTAACGTTTCTATGGAAACGACAGGATATACTTTTGGGACACGAGTTTCTCCTGTCCGATGCACTATTCCCCCTTCAACGCATCTCTCGATCCCTCACTTTGACGAATTAACACAGAAATTGCGTCGCTATGAAATACTATGGGTTCTATGACATCTCCTTCTAAATTGAGTAACGTTTCTATGGAAACGACTGGATATACTTTTGGGACACGAGTTTCTCCTGTCCGATGCACTATTCCTCCTTTAACGCATCTCTCGATCCCTCACATTGACGAATTAACACAGAAATTGCGTCGCTATGAAATACTATGGGTTCTATGACATCTCCTTCTAAATTGAGTAACGTTTCTATGGAAACGACAGGATATACTTTTGGGACACGAGTTTCTCTTGTCCGATGCACTATTCCCCCTTCAACGCATCTCTCGATCCCTCACTTTGACGAATTAACACAGAAATTGCGTCGCTATGAAATACTATGGGTTCTATGACATCTCCTTCTAAATTGAGTAACGTTTCTATGGAAACGACTGGATATACTTTTGGGACACGAGTTTCTCCTGTCCGATGCACTATTCGTCCTTTAACGCATCTCTCGATCCCTCACATTGACGAATTAACATAGAAATTGCGTCGCTATGAAATACTATGGGTTCTATGACATCTCCTTCTAAATTGAGTAACGTTTCTATGGAAACAACTGGATATACTTTTGGGACACGAGTTTCTACTATCCGATGCACTATTCCTCCTTTAACGCATCTCTCGATCCCTCACATTGATGAATTAACACAGAAATTGCGTCGCTATCAAATACTATGGGTTCTATGACATCTTCTTAAATTGAGTAACGTTTCGATGGAAACGACTGGATATACTTTTGGGACACGAGTTTCTCCTGTCCGATCCACTATTCCTCCTTTAACGCATCTCTCGATCCCTCACATTGACGAATTAACATAGAAATTGCGTCGCTATGAAATACTATGGGTTCTATGACATCTCCTTCCAAATTGAGTACCGTTTCTATGGTAACGATAGGATATACTTTTGGGACACGAGTTTCTCCTGTCCGATGCACTATTCCTCCTTTAACGCTTTTCTCGATCCCTCACATTGACGAATTAACACAGAAATTGCGTCGCTATGAAATACTATGGGTTCTATGACATCTCCTTCTAAATTGAGTAACGTTTCTATGGAAACGACAGGATATACTTTTGGGACACGAGTTTCTCCTGTCCGATGCACTATTCCTCCTTTAACACATCTCTCGATCCCTCACATTGACGAATTAACACAGAAATTGCGTCGCTATGAAATACTATGGGTTCTATGACATCTCCTTCTAAATTGAGTAAAGTTTCTATGGAAACAACTGGATATACTTTTGGGACACGAGTTTCTCCTATCCGATGCACTATTCCTCCTTTAACGCATCTCTCGATCCCTCACATTGACGAATTAACACAGATATTGTGTCGCTATGAAATACTATGGGTTCTATGACATCTCCTTCTAATTTGAGTAACGTTTCGATGGAAACGACTGGATATACTTTTGGGACACGATTTTCTCCTGTCCGATGCACTATTCCTCCTTTAACGCATCTCTCGATCCTTCACATTGACGTATTAACATAGAAATTGCGTCGCTATGAAATACTATGCGTTCTATGACATCTCCTTCTAAATTGAGTAACGTTTCAATGGAAACGACTGGATATACTTTTGGGACACGAGTTTCTCCTGTCCGATGCACTATTCCTCCTTTAACGCATCCCTCTCTCCCTCACATTGACGAATTAACACAGAAATTGCGTCGCCATGAAATACTATGGATTCTATGACATCTCCTTCTAAATTGAGTAACGTTTCTTTGGAAACGACTGGATATACTTTTGGGACAGGAGTTTCTCCTGTCCGATGCACTATTCCTCCTTTAACGCATCTCTCGATCCCTCATATTGACGAATTAACACAGAAATTGCGTCGCTATGAAATACTATGGGTTCTATGACATCTCCTTCTAAATTGAGTAACGTTTCGATGGAAACGACTGGATATACTTTTGGGACACGAGTTTCTCCTGTCCGATGCACTATTCCTCCTTTAACGCATCTCTCGATCCCTCACATTGACGAATTAACACAGAAATTGCGTCGCTATATAATACTATGGGTTCTATGACATTTCCTTCTAAATTGAGTAACGTTTCTATGGAAACGACAGGATATACTTTTGGGACACGAGTTTCTCCTGTCCGATGCACTATTCCTCCTTTAACGCATCTCTCGATCTCTCACATTGACGAATTGACACAGAAATTGCGTCGCTATGAAATACTATGGGTTCTATGACATCTTCTTCTAAGTTGAGTAACGTTTCTATGGAAACGACTGGATATACTTTTGGGACACGAGTTGCTCCTGTCCGATGCACTATTCCTCCTTTAACGCATCTCTCGATCCCTCACATTGACGAATTAACACAGAAATTGCGTCGCTATGAAATATTATGTGTTCTATGACATCTCCTTCTAAATTGAGTAACGTTTCTATGGAAACGACAGGATAAACTTTTGGGACACGAGTTTCTCCTGTCCGATGCACTATTCCTCCTTCAACGCATCTCTCGATCCCACACATTGACGAATGAACACAGAAATTGCGTCGCTATGAAATACAATGGGTTCTATGACATCTCCTTTGAAATTGAGTAACGTTTCTATGGAAACGACTGGATATACATTTGGGACACGAGTTCCTCCTGTCCGATGCACTATTCCTCCTTTAACGCATCTCTCGATCCCTCACATTGACGAATTAACACAGAAATTGCGTCGCTATGAAATACTATGGGTTCTATGACATCTCCTTCTAATTTGAGTAACGTTTCGATGGAAACGACTGGATATACTTTTGGGACACGATTTTCTCCTGTCCGATGCACTATTCCTCCTTTAACGCATCTCTCGATCCTTCACATTGACGTATTAACATAGAAATTGCGTCTCTATGAAATACTATGCGTTCCATGACATCTCCTTCTAAATTGAGTAACGTTTCAATGGAAACGACTGGATATACTTTTGGGACACGAGTTTCTCCTGTCCGATGCACTATTCCTCCTTTAACGCATCCCTCTCTCCCTCACATTGACGAATTAACACAGAAATTGCGTCGCCATGAAATACTATGGATTCTATGACATCTCCTTCTAAATTGAGTAACGTTTCTTTGGAAACGACTGGATATACTTTTGGGACAGGAGTTTCTCCTGTCCGATGCACTATTCCTCCTTTAACGCATCTCTCGATCCCTCATATTGACGAATTAACACAGAAATTGCGTCGCTATGAAATACTATGGGTTCTATGACATCTCCTTCTAAATTGAGTAACGTTTCGATGGAAACGACTGGATATACTTTTGGGACACGAGTTTCTCCTGTCCGATGCACTATTCCTCCTTTAACGCATCTCTCGATCCCTCACATTGACGAATTAACACAGAAATTGCGTCGCTATATAATACTATGGGTTCTATGACATTTCCTTCTAAATTGAGTAACGTTTCTATGGAAACGACAGGATATACTTTTGGGACACGAGTTTCTCCTGTCCGATGCACTATTCCTCCTTTAACGCATCTCTCGATCTCTCACATTGACGAATTGACACAGAAATTGCGTCGCTATGAAATACTATGGGTTCTATGACATCTTCTTCTAAATTGAGTAACGTTTCTATGGAAACGACTGGATATACTTTTGGGACACGAGTTGCTCCTGTCCGATGCACTATTCCTCCTTTAACGCATCTCTCGATCCCTCACATTGACGAATTAACACAGAAATTGCGTCGCTATGAAATATTATGTGTTCTATGACATCTCCTTCTAAATTGAGTAACGTTTCTATGGAAACGACAGGATAAACTTTTGGGACACGAGTTTCTCCTGTCCGATGCACTATTCCTCCTTCAACGCATCTCTCGATCCCACACATTGACGAATGAACACAGAAATTGCGTCGCTATGAAATACAATGGGTTCTATGACATCTCCTTTGAAATTGAGTAACGTTTCTATGGAAACGACTGGATATACATTTGGGACACGAGTTCCTCCTGTCCGATGCACTATTCCTCCTTTAACGCATCTCTCGATCCCTCACATTGACGAATTAACACAGAAATTGCGTCGCTATGAAATACTATGGGTTCTATGACATCTCCTTCTAATTTGAGTAACGTTTCGATGGAAACGACTGGATATACTTTTGGGACACGAGTTTCTCCTGTCCGATGCATTATTCCTCCTTTAACGCGTCTCTCGATCCCTCACATTAACGAATTAACATAGAATTTGCGTCGCTATGAAATACTATGAGTTCCATGACATCGCCTTCTAAATTGAGTAACGTTTCTATGGAAACGACTGGATATACTTTTGGGACACGAGTTTCTCCTGTCCGATGCACTATTTCTCCTTTAACGCATCTCTCGATCTCTCACATTGACGAATTAACACAGAAATTGCGTCGCTATGATATTCTATGGGTTCTATGACATCTTCTCCTAAATTGAGTAACGTTTCTATGGAAACGACTGGATATACTTTTGGGACACGAGTTTCTCCTGTCCGATGCACTATTCCTCCTTTAACGCATCTCTCGATCCCTCACATTGACGAATTAACACAGAAATTGCGTCGCTATGAAATACTATGGGTTCTATGACATCTCCTTCTAAATTGAGTAACGTTTCTATGAAAACGACAGGATATACTTTTGGGACACGAGTTTCTCCTGTCCGATGCACTATTCCCCCTTCAACGCATCTCTCGATCCCTCACTTTGACGAATTAACACAGAAATTGCGTCGCTATGAAATACTATGGGTTCTATGACATCTCCTTCTAAATTGAGTAACGTTTCTATGGAAACGACTGGATATACTTTTGGGACACGAGTTTCTCCTGTCCGATCCACTATTCCTCCTTTAACGCATCTCTCGATCCCTCACATTGACGAATTAACATAGAAATTGCGTCGCTATGGAATACTATGGGTTCTATGACATCTCCTTCCAAATTGAGTAACGTTTCTATGGTAACGATTGGATATACTTTTGGGACACGAGTTTCTCCTGTCCGATGCACTATTCCTCCTTTAACGCATCTCTCGATCCCTCACATTGACGAATTAACACAGAAATTGCGTCGCTATGAAATACAATGGGTTCTATGACATCTCCTTCTAAATTGAGTAACGTTTCGATGGAAACGACTGTATATACTTTTGGGACACGAGTTTCTCGTGTCCGATGCACTATTCCTCCTTTAACGCATCTCTCAGTCCCTCACATTGACGAATTAACACAGAAATTGCGTCGCTATGAAATACTATGGGTTCTATAACATCTCCTTCTAAATTGAGTAACGTTTCTATGGAAACGACAGGATATACTTTTGGGACACGAGTTTCTCCTGTCCGATGCACTATTCCTCCTTTAACACATCTCTCGATCCCTCACATTGACGAATTAACACAGAAATTGCGTCGCTATCAAATACTATGGGTTCTATGACATCTCCTTCTAAATTGAGTAACGTTTCGATGGAAACGACTGGATATACTTTTGGGACACGAGTTTCTCCTGTCCGATCCACTATTCCTCCTTTAACGCATCTCTCGATCCCTCACATTGACGAATTAACATAGAAATTGCGTCGCTATGGAATACTATGGGTTCTATGACATCTCCTTCCAAATTGAGTAACGTTTCTATGGTAACGATTGGATATACTTTTGGGACACGAGTTTCTCCTGTCCGATGCACTATTCCTCCTTTAACGCATCTCTCGATCCCTCACATTGACGAATTAACACAGAAATTGCGTCGCTATGAAATACAATGGGTTCTATGACATCTCCTTCTAAATTGAGTAACGTTTCGATGGAAACGACTGTATATACTTTTGGGACACGAGTTTCTCGTGTCCGATGCACTATTCCTCCTTTAACGCATCTCTCAGTCCCTCACATTGACGAATTAACACAGAAATTGCGTCGCTATGAAATACTATGGGTTCTATAACATCTCCTTCTAAATTGAGTAACGTTTCTATGGAAACGACAGGATATACTTTTGGGACACGAGTTTCTCCTGTCCGATGCACTATTCCTCCTTTAACACATCTCTCGATCCCTCACATTGACGAATTAACACAGAAATTGCGTCGCTATGAAATACTATGGGTTCTATGACATCTTCTCCTAAATTGAGTAACGTTTCTATGGAAACGACTGGATATACTTTTGGGACACGAGTTTCTCCTGTCCGATGCACTATTCCTCCTTTAACGCATCTCTCGATCCCTCACATTGACGAATTAACACAGAAATTGCGTCGCTATGAAATACTATGGGTTCTATGACATCTCCTTCTAAATTGAGTAACGTTTCTATGAAAACGACAGGATATACTTTTGGGACACGAGTTTCTCCTGTCCGATGCACTATTCCCCCTTCAACGCATCTCTCGATCCCTCACTTTGACGAATTAACACAGAAATTGCGTCGCTATGAAATACTATGGGTTCTATGACATCTCCTTCTAAATTGAGTAACGTTTCTATGGAAACGACTGGATATACTTTTGGGACACGAGTTTCTCCTGTCCGATGCACTATTCCTCCTTTAACGCATCTCTCGATCCCTCACATTGACGAATTAACACAGAAATTGCGTCGCTATGAAATACTATGGGTTCTATGACATCTCCTTCTAAATTGAGTAACGTTTCTATGGAAACGACAGGATATACTTTTGGGAAACGAGTTTCTCCTGTCCGATGCACTATTCCCCCTTCAACGCATCTCTCGATCCCTCACTTTGACGAATTAACACAGAAATTGCGTCGCTATGAAATACTATGGGTTCTATGACATCTCCTTCTAGATTGAGTAACGTTTCTATGGAAACGACTGGATATACTTTTGGGACACGAGTTTCTCCTGTCCGATGCACTATTCCTCCTTTAACGCATCTCTCGATCCCTCACATTGACGAATTAACATAGAAATTGCGTCGCTATGAAATACTATGGGTTCTATGACATCTCCTTCTAAATTGAGTAACGTTTCTATGGAAACAACTGGATATACTTTTGGGACACGAGTTTCTCCTATCCGATGCACTATTCCTCCTTTAACGCATCTCATGATCCCTCACATTGACGAATTAACACAGAAATTGCGTCGCTATCAAATACTATGGGTTCTATGAAATCTCCTTCTAAATTGAGTAACGTTTCGATGGAAACGACTGGATATACTTTTGGGACACGAGTTTCTCCTGTCCGATCCACTATTCCTCCTTTAACGCATCTCTCGATCCCTCACATTGACGAATTAACATAGAAATTGCGTCGCTATGAAATACTATGGGTTCTATGACATCTCCTTCCAAATTGAGTAACATTTCTATGGTAACGATTGGATATACTTTTGGGACACGAGTTTTTCCTGTCCGATGCACTATTCCTCCTTCAACGCATCTCTCGATCCCTCACATTGACGAATTAACACAGAAATTGCGTCGCTATGAAATACAATGCGTTCTATGACATCTCCTTCTAAATTGAGTAACGTTTCGATGGAAACGACTGGATATACTTTTGGGACACGAGTTTCTCGTGTCCGATGCACTATTCTTCCTTTAACGCATCTCTCAGTCCCTCACATTGACGAATTAACACAGAAATTGCGTCGCTATGAAATACTATGGGTTCTATGACATCTCCTTCTAAATTGAGTAACGTTTCTATGGAAACGACAGGATATACTTTTGGGACACGAGTTTCTCCTGTCCGATGCACTATTCCTCCTTTAACACATCTCTCGATCCCTCACATTGACGAATTAACACAGAAATTGCGTCGCTATGAAATACTATGGGTTCTATGACATCTCCTTCTAAATTGAGTAAAGTTTCTATGGAAACAACTGGATATACTTTTTGGACACGAGTTTCTCCTATCCGATGCACTATTCCTCCTTTAACGCATCTCTCAATCCCTCACATTGACGAATTAACACAGAAATTGCGTCGCTATCAAATACTATGGTTTCTATGACATCTCCTTCTAAATTGAGTAACGTTTCGATGGAAACGACTGGATATACTTTTGGGACACGAGTTTCTCCTGTCCGATCCACTATTCCTCCTTTAACGCATCTCTCGATCCCTCACATTGACGAATTAACATAGAAATTGCGTCGCTATGAAATACTATGGGTTCTATGACATCTCCTTCTAAATTGAATAACGTTTCTATGGTAACGATTGGATATACTTTTGGGACACGAGTTTCTCCTGTCCGATGCACTATTCCTCCTTTAACGCATCTCTCGATCCCTCACATTGACGAATTAACACAGAAAATGCGTCGCTATGAAATACAATGTGTTCTATGACATCTCCTTCTAAATTGAGTAACGTTTCGATGGAAACGACTGGATATACTTTTGGGACACGAGTTTCTCCTGTCCGATGCACTATTCCCCATTCAACGCATCTCTCGATCCCTCACTTTGACGAATTAACACAGAAATTGCGTCGCTATGAAATACTATGTGTTCTATGACATCTCCTTCTAAATTGAGTAACGTTTCTATGGAAACGACTGGATATACTTTTGGGACACGAGTTTCTCCTGTCCGATGCACTATTCCTCCTTTAACGCATCTCTCGATTCCTCACATTGACGAATTAACACAGAAATTGCGTCGCTATGAAATACTATGGGTTCTATGACATCTCCATCTAAATTGAGTAACGTTTCTATGGAAACGACAGGATATACTTTTGGGACACGAGTTTCTCCTGTCCGATGCACTATTCCCCCTTCAACGCATCTCTCGATCCCTCACTTTGACGAATTAACACAGAAATTGCGTCGCTATGAAATACTATGGGTTCTATGACATCTCCTTCTAAATTGAGTAACGTTTCTATGGAAACGACTGGATATACTTTTGGGACACGAGTTTCTCCTGTCCGATGCACTATTCCTCCTTTAACGCATCTCTCGATCCCTCACATTGACGAATTAACATAGAAATTGCGTCGCTATGAATTACTATGGGTTCTATGACATCTCCTTCTAAATTGAGTAACGTTTCTATGGAAACAACTGGATATACTTTTGGGACACGAGTTTCTCCTATCCGATGCACTATTCCTCCTTTAACGCATCTCTCGATCCCTCACATTGACGAATTAACACAGAAATTGCGTCGCTATCAAATACTATGGGTTCTATGACATCTCCTTCTAAATTGAGTAACGTTTCGATGGAAACGACTGGATATACTTTTGGGACACGAGTTTCTCCTGTCCGATGCACTATTCCTAATTTAACGCATCTCTCGATCTCTCACATTGACGAATTAACATAGAAATTGCGTCGCTATGAAATACTATGGGTTCTATGACATCTCCTTCCAAATTGAGTAACGTTTCTATGGTAACGATTGGATATACTTTTGGGACACGAGTTTCTCCTGTCCGATGCACTATTCCTCCTTTAACGCATCTCTTGATCCCTCACATTGACGAATTAACACAGAAATTGCGTCGCTATGAAATACAATGCGTTCTATGACATCTCCTTCTAAATTGAGTAACGTTTCGATGGAAACGACTGGATATACTTTTGGGACACGAGTTTCTCGTGTCCGATGCACTATTCCTCCTTTAACGCATCTCTCAGTCCCTCACATTGACGAATTAACACAGAAATTGCGTCGCTATGAAATACTATGGGTTCTATGACATCTCCTTCTAAATTGAGTAACGTTTCTATGGAAACGACAGGATATACTTTTGGGACACGAGTTTCTCCTGTCCGATGCACTATTCCTCCTTTAACACATCTCTCGATCCCTCACATTGACGAATTAACACAGAAATTGCGTCGCTATGAAATACTATAGGTTCTATGACATCTCCTTCTAAATTGAGTAAAGTTTCTATGGAAACAACTGGATATACTTTTTGGACACGAGTTTCTCCTATCCGATGCACTATTCCTCCTTTAACGCATCTCTCGATCCCTCACATAGACGAATTAACACAGAAATTGCGTCGCTATCAAATACTATGGGTTCTATGACATCTCCTTCTAAATTGAGTAACGTTTCGATGGAACGACTGGATATACTTTTGGGACACGAGTTTCTCCTGTCCGATGCACTATTCCTCCTTTAACGCATCTCTCGATCCCTCACATTGACGAATTAACACAGAAAATGCGTCGCTATGAAATACAATGCGTTCTATGACATCTCCTTCTAAATTGAGTAACGTTTCGATGGAAACGACTGGATACACTTTTGGGACACGAGTGTCTCCTGTCCGATGCACTATTCCTCCTTTAACGCATCTCTCGATCCCTCACACTGACGAATTAACACAGAAATTGCGTCGCTATGAAATACTATGGGTTCCATGACATCTCCTTCTAAATTGAGTAACGTTTGTATGAAAATGACAGGATATACTTTTGGGACACGAGTTTCTCCTGTCCGATGCACTATTCCTCCTTTAACACATCTCTCGATCCCTCACATCTACGAATTAACACAGAAATTGCGTCGCTATGAAATACTATGGGTTCTATGACATCTCCTTCTAAATTGAGTAACGTTTCTATGGGAACGAGTGGATATACTTTTGGGACACGAGTTTCTCCTGTCCGATGCACTATTCCTCCTTTAACGCATCTCTCGATCCCTCACATTGACGAATTAACATAGAAATTGCGTCGCTATGAAATACTATGGGTTCTATGAAATCTCCTTCTAAATTGAGTAACGTTTCTATGGAAACGACTGGATATACTTTTGGGACACGAGTTTCTCCTGTCCGATGCACTATTCCTCCTTTAACGCATCTCTCGATCCCTCACATTGACGAATTAACACAGAAATTGCGTCGCTATGAAATACTGTGGGTTCTATGACATCTCCTTCTAAATTGAGTAACGTTTCTATGGAAACGACTGGATATACTTTTGGGACACGAGTTTCTCCTGTCCGATGCACTATTCCTCCTTTAACGCATCTCTCGATCACTCACATTGACGAATTAACACAGAAATTGCGTCGCTATGAAATACTATGGGTTCTATGACATCTCCTTCTAATTTGAGTAACGTTTCGATGGAAACGACTGGATATACTTTTGGGACACGAGTTTCTCCTGTCCGATGCACTATTCCTCCTTCAACGCATCTCTCGATCCCTCACATTGACGAATTAATACAGAAATTGCGTCGCTATGAAATACTATGGGTTCTATGACATCTCCTTCTAAATTGAGTAACGTTTCTATGGAAACGAGTGGATATACTTTTGGGACACGAGTTTCTCCTGTCCGATGCACTATTCCTCCTTTAACGCATCTCTCGATCCCTCACATTGATGAATTAACATAGAAATTGCGTCGCTATGAAATACTATGGGTTCTATGACATCTCCTTCTAAATTGAGTAACGTTTCTATGGAAACAACTGGATATACTTTTGGGACACGAGTTTCTCCTATACGATGCACTATTCCTCCTTTAACGCATCTCTCGATCCCTCACATTGACGAATTAACACAGAAATTGCGTCGCTATCAAATACTATGAGTTCTATGACATCTCCTTCAAAATTGAGTAACGTTTCGATGGAAACGACTGGATATACTTTTGGGACACGAGTTTCTCCTGTCCGATCCACTATTCCTCCTTTAACGAATCTCTCGATCCCTCACATTGACGAATTAACATAGAAATTGCGTCGCTATGAAATACTATGGGTTCTATGACATCTCCTTCCAAATTGAGTACCGTTTCTATGGTAACGATTGGATATACTTTTGGGACACGAGTTTTTCCTGTCCGATGCACTATTCCTCCTTTAACGCATCTCTCGATCCCTCACATTGACGAATTAACATAGAAATTGCGTCGCTGTGAAATACTATGGGTTCTATGACATCTCCTTCTAAATTGAGTAACGTTTCTATGGAAACGACTGGATATACTTTTGGGACACGAGTTTCTCCTGTCCGATGCACTATTCCTCCTTTAACGCATCTCTCGATCCCTCACATTGACGAATTAACACAGAAATTGCGTCGCTATGAAATACTGTGGGTTCTATGACATCTCCTTCTAAATTGAGTAACGTTTCTATGGAAACGACTGGATATACTTTTGGGACACGAGTTTCTCCTGTCCGATGCACTATTCCTCCTTTAACGCATCTCTCGATCCCCCACATTGACGAAATACACAGAAATTGCGTCGCTATGAAATACTATGGGTTCTATGACATCTCCTTCTAATTTGAGTAACGATTCGATGGAAACGACTGGATATACTTTTGGGACACGAGTTTCTCCTGTCCGATGCACTATTCCTCCTTTAACGCATCTCTCGATCCCTCACATTGACGAATTAACATAGAAATTGCGTCGCTATGAAATACTATTAGTTCTATGACATCTCCTTCTAAATTGAGTAACGTTACTATGGAAACGACTGGATATACTTTTGGGACACGAGTTTCTCCTGTCCGATGCACTATTCCTCCTTTAACGCATCTCTCGATCTCTCACATTGACGAATTAACATAGAAATTGCGTCGCTATGAAATACTATGGGTTCTATGACATCTTCTTCTAAATTGAGTAACGTTTCTATGGAAACGACTGGATATACATTTGGGACACGAGTTTCTCCTGTCCGATGCACTATTCCTCCTTTAACGCATCTTTCGATCCCTCACATTGACGAATTAACACAGAAATTGCGTCGCTATGAAATACTATGTGTTCTATGACAACTCCTTCTAAATTGAGTAACGTTTCTATGGAAACGACAGGATATACTTTTAGGACACGAGTTTCTCCTGTCCGATGCACTATTCCTCCTTCAACGCATCTCTCGATCCCTCACATTGACGAATTAACACAGAAATTGCGTCGCTATGGAATACTATGGGTTCTATGACATCTCCTTCTAAATTGAGTAACGTTTCTATGGAAACGAGTGGATATACTTTTGGGACACGAGTTTCTCCTGTCCGATGCACTATTCCTCCTTTAACGCATCTCTCGATCCCTCACATTGACGAATTAACATAGAAATTGCGTCGCTATGAAATACTATGGGTTCTATGACATCTCTTTCTAAATTGAGTAACGTTTCTATGGAAACAACTGGATATACTTTTGGGACACGAGTTTCTCCTATCCGATGCACTATTCCTCCTTTAACGCATCTCTCGATCCCTCACATTGACGAATTAACACAGAAATTGCGTCGCTATCAAATGCTATGAGTTCTATGACATCTCCTTCAAAATTGAGTAACGTTTCGATGGAAACGACTGGATACACTTTTGGGACACGAGTTTCTCCTGTCCGATCCACTATTCCTCCTTTAACGAATCTCTCGATCCCTCACATTGACGAATTAACATAGAAATTGCGTCGCTATGTAATACTATGGGTTCTATGACATCTCCTTCTAAATTGAGTACCGTTTCTATGGTAACGATTGGATATACTTTTGGGACACGAGTTTTTCCTGTCCGATGCACTATTCCTCCTTTAACGCATCTCTCGATCCCTCACATTGGCGAATTAACACAGAAATTGCGTCGCTATGAATTACAATGGGTTCTATGACATCTCCTTTGAAATTGAGTAACGTTTATATGGAAACGACTGGATATACTTTTGGGACACGAGTTTCTCCTGTCCGATGCACTATTCCTCCTTTAGCGCATCTCTCGATCCCTCACATTGACGAATTAACATAGAAATTGCGTCGCTATGAAATACTACGGGCTCTATGACATCTCCTTCTAAATTGAGCAACGTTTCTATGGAAACGATTGGATATACTTTTGCTACACGAGTTTCTCCTGTCCGATGCACTATTCCTCCTTTAACGCATCTCTCGATCCCTCACATTGACGAATTAACACAGAAATTGCGTCGCTATGAAATACTATGGGTTCTATGACATCTCATTCTAAATTAAGTAACGTTTCTATGGAAACGACAGGATACACTTTTGGGACACGAGTTTCTCCTGTCCGATGCACTATTCCTCCTTTAACGCATCTTTCGATCCCTCACATTGACGAATTAACACAGAAATTGCGTCGCTATGAAATACTATGTGTTCTATGACATCTCCTTCTAAATTGAGTAACGTTTCTATGGAAACGACAGGATATACTTTTAGGACACGAGTTTCTCCTGTCCGATGCACTATTCCTCCTTCAACGCATCTCTGGATCCCTCACATTGACGAATTAACACAGAAATTGCGTCGCTATGGAATACTATGGGTTCTATGACATCTCCTTCTAAATTGAGTAACGTTTCTATGGAAACGAGTGGATATACTTTTGGGACACGAGTTTCTCCTGTCCGATGCACTATTCCTCCTTTAACGCATCTCTCGATCCCTCACATTGACGAATTAACATAGAAATTGCGTCGCTATGAAATACTATGGGTTCTATGACATCTCTTTCTAAATTGAGTAACGTTTCTATGGAAACAACTGGATATACTTTTGGGACACGAGTTTCTCCTATCCGATGCACTATTCCTCCTTTAACGCATCTCTCGATCCCTCACATTGACGAATTAACACAGAAATTGCGTCGCTATCAAATGCTATGAGTTCTATGACATCTCCTTCAAAATTGAGTAACGTTTCGATGGAAACGACTGGATATACTTTTGGGACACGAGTTTCTCCTGTCCGATCCACTATTCCTCCTTTAACGAATCTCTCGATCCCTCACATTGACGAATTAACATAGAAATTGCGTCGCTATGTAATACTATGGGTTCTATGACATCTCCTTCTAAATTGAGTACCGTTTCTATGGTAACGATTGGATATACTTTTGGGACACGAGTTTTTCCTGTCCGATGCACTATTCCTCCTTTAACGCATCTCTCGATCCCTCACATTGGCGAATTAACACAGAAATTGCGTCGCTATGAATTACAATGGGTTCTATGACATCTCCTTTGAAATTGAGTAACGTTTATATGGAAACGACTGGATATACTTTTGGGACACGAGTTTCTCCTGTCCGATGCACTATTCCTCCTTTAGCGCATCTCTCGATCCCTCACATTGACGAATTAACATAGAAATTGCGTCGCTATGAAATACTACGGGCTCTATGACATCTCCTTCTAAATTGAGCAACGTTTCTATGGAAACGATTGGATATACTTTTGCTACACGAGTTTCTCCTGTCCGATGCACTATTCCTCCTTTAACGCATCTCTCGATCCCTCACATTGACGAATTAACACAGAAATTGCGTCGCTATGAAATACTATGGGTTCTATGACATCTCATTCTAAATTAAGTAACGTTTCTATGGAAACGACAGGATATACTTTTGGGACACGAGTTTCTCCTGTCCGATGCACTATTCCTCCTTTAACGCATCTCTCGATCCCTCACATTGACGAATTAACACAGAAATTGCGTCGCTATGAAATACTATGGGTTCTATGACATCTCCTTCTAAATTGAGTAACGTTTCTATGGAAATGAGTGGATATACTTTTGGGACACGAGTTTCTCCTGTCTGATGCACTATTCCTCCTTCAACGCATCTCTCGATCCCTCACATTGACGAATTAACACAGAAACTGCGTCGCTATGAAATACTATGGGTTCTATGACATCTCCTTCTAAATTGAGTAACGTTTCTATGGAAACGAGTGGATATACTTTTGGGACACGAGTTTCTCCTGTCCGATGCACTATTCCTCCTTTAACGCATCTCTCGATCCCTCACATTGACGAATTAACATAGAAATTGCGTCGCTATGAAATACTATGGGTTCTATGACATCTCCTTCTAAATTGAGTAACGTTTCTATGGAAACAACTGGATATACTTTTGGGACACGAGTTTCTCCTATCCGATGCACTATTCCTCCTTTAACGCATCTCTCGATCCCTCACATTGACGAATTAACACAGAAATTGCGTCGCTATCAAATACTATGGGTTCTATGACATCTCCTTCTAAATTGAGTAACGTTTCGATGGAAACGACTGGATACACTTTTGGGACACGAGTTTCTCCTGTCCGATCCACTATTCCTCCTTTAGCGCATCTCTCGATCCCTCACATTGACGAATTAACATAGAAATTGCGTCGCTATGAAATACTATGGGTTCTATGACATCTCATTCTAAATTGAGTAACGTTTCTATGGAAACGACTGGATATACTTTTGGTACTCGAGTTTCTCCTGTCCGATGCACTATTCCTCCTTTAACGCATCTCTCGATCCCTCACATTGACGAATTAACACAGAAATTGCGTCGCTATGAAATACTATGGGTTCTATGACATCTCCTTCTAAATTGAGTAACGTTTCTATGGAAACGACTGGATATACTTTTGGGACACGAGTTTATCCTGTCCGATGCACTATTCCTCCATTAACGCATCTCTCGATCCCTCACATTGACGAATTAACATAGAAATTGCGTCGCTATGAAATACTATGGATTCTATGACATCTCCTTCTAAATTGAGTAACGTTTCTATGGAAACGACTGGATATACTTTTGGGTCACGAGTTTCTCCTGTCCGATGCACTATTCCTCCTTTAACGCATCTCTCGATCCCTCACATTGACGAATTAACACCGAAATTGCGTCGCTATGAAATACTATGGGTTCAATGACATCTCCTTCTAAATTGAGTAACGTTTCTATGGAAACGACTGGATATACTTTTGGGACACGAGTTTCGCCTGCCCGATGCACTATTCCTCCTTTAACGCATCTCTCGATCCCACACATTGACGAATTAACACAGAAATTGCGTCGCTATGAAATACTATGGGTTCTATGACATCTCCTTCTAAATTGAGTAACGTTTCTATGGAAACGAGTGGATATACTTTTGGGACACGAGTTTCTCCTGTCCGATGCACTATTCCTCCTTTAACGCATCTCTCGATCCCTCACATTGACGAATTAACATAGAAATTGCGTCGCTATGAAATACTATGGGTTCTATGACATCTCCTTCTAAATTGAGTAACGTTTCTATGGAAACGACTGGATATACTTTTGGGACACGAGCTTCTCCTGTCCGATGCACTATTCCTCCTTTAACGCATCTCTCGATCCCTCACATTGACGAATTATGACAGAAATTGCGTCGCTATGAAATACTATGGGTTCTATGACATCTCCTTCTAAATTGAGTAACGTTTCGATGGAAACGACTGGATATACTTTTGGGACACGAGTTTCTCCAGCACGATCCACTAATCCTCCTTTAACGCATCTCTCGATCCCTCACATTGACGATTTAACATAGAAATTGCGTGGCTATGAAATACTATGGGTTCTGTGACATCTCCTTCTAAATTGAGAAAAGTTTCTATGGAAACGACTGGATATACTTTTGGGACACGAGTTTCTCCTGTCCGATGCACTACTCCTCCATTAACGCATCTCTCGATCCCTCACATTGACGAAATAACATAGAAATTGCGTCGCTATGAAATACTATGGGTTCTATGACATCTCCTTCTAAATTGAGTAACGTTTTTATGGAAACGACTGGATATACTTTTGGGACACGAGTTTCTCCTGTCCGCTGCACTATTCCTCCTTTAACGCATGTCTCGATCCCTCACATTGACGAATTAACACAGAAATTGCGTCGCTATGAAATACTATGGGTTCTATGACATCTCCATCTAAATTGAGTAACGTTTCGATGGAAACGACTGCATATACTTTTGGGACACGAGTTTCTCCTGTCCGATGCACTATTCCTCCTTTAACGCATCTCTCGATCCCTCACATTGACGAATTAACATAGAAATTGCGTCGCTATGAAATACTATGGGCTCTATGACATCTCCTTCTAAATTGAGTAACGTTTCTATGGAAACGACTGGATATACTTTTGGGACACTAGTTTCTCCTGCCCGATGCACTATTAGTCCTTTAACGCATCTCTTGATCCCTCACATTGACGAATTAACACAGAAACTGCGTCGCTATGAAATACTATGTGATCTATGACATCTCCTTCTAAATTGAGTAACGTTTCTATGGAAACGACAGGATATACTTTTGGGACATGAGTTTCTCCTGTCCGATGCACTATTCCTCCTTTGACACATCTCTCGATCCCTCACATTAACGAATTAACACAGAAATTGCGTCGCTATGAAATACTATGGGTTCTATGACATCTCCTTCTAAATTGAGTAACGTTTCTATGAAAACGATTGGATATACTTTTGGGACACGAGTTTCTCCTGTCCGATGCACTATTCCTCCTTTAACGCACCTCTCGATCCCTCACATTGACGAATTAACATAGAAATTGCGTCGCTATGAAATACTATGGGTTCTATGACTTCTCCTTCTAAATTGAGTAACGTTTCTATGGAAACGACTGGATATACTTTTGGGACACGACTTTCTCCTGTCCGATGCACTATTCCTCCTTTAACGCATCTCTCGATCCCTCACATTGACGAATTAACATAGACATTGCGTCGATATGAAATACTATGGGTTCTATGACATCTCCTTCTAAATTGAGTAACGTCTCTATGGTAACGATTGGATATACTTTAGGGACACGAGTTTCTCCTGTCCGATGCACTATTCCTCCTTTAACGCATTTCTCGATCCCTCACATTGACGAATTAACACAGAAATTGCGTCGCTATGAAGTACAATGGGTTCTATGACATCTTCTTCTAAATTGAGTAACGTTTCTATGGAAACGAGTGGATATACTTTTCGGACACGAGTTTCTCCTGTCCGATGCACTATTCCTCCTTTAACGCATCTCTCGATCCCTCACATTGACGAATTAACATAGAAATTGCGTCGCTATGAAATACTATGAGTTCTATGACATCTCCTTCTAAATTGAGTAACGTTTCTATGGAAACGACTGGATATACTTTTGGGACACGAGTTTCTCCTGTCCGATGCACTATTCCTTCTTTAACGCATCTCTCGATCCCTCACATTGACGAATTAACACAGAAATTGCGTCGCTATGAAATACTATGGGTTCTATGACATCTCCTTCTAAATTGAGTAACGTTTCGATGGAAGCGACTGGATATACTTTTGGGACACGAGTTTCTCCTGTCCGATCCACTATTCCTCCTTTAACGCATCTCTCGATCCCTCACATTGACGAATTAACATAGAAATTGCGTCGCTATGAAATACTATGGGTTCTATGACATCTCCTTCTAAATTGAGTAACGTTTCTATGGAAACGACTGGATATACTTTTGGGACACGAGTTTCTCCTGTCCGATGCACTATTCCTCCTTTAACGCATCTCTCGATCACTCACATTGACGAATGAACACAGAGATTGCGTCGCTATGAAATACTATTAGTTCTATGACATCTCCTTCTAAATTGAGTAACGTTTCGATGGAAGCGACTGGATATACTTTTGGGACACGAGTTTCTCCTGTCCGATGCACTATTCCTCCTTTAATGCATCTCTCGATCCCTCACATTGACGAATTAACATAGAAATTGCGTCGCTATGAAATACTATGGGTTCTATGACATCTCCTTCTAAATTGAGTAACGTTTCTATGGAAACGACTGGATATACTTTTGGGACACGAGATTCTCCTGCCCGATGCACTATTCCTCCTTTAACGCATCTCTCGATCCCTCACATTGATGAATTAACACAGAAATTGCGTCGCTATGAAATACTATGGGTTCTATGACATCTCATTCTAAATTGAGTAACGTTTCTATGGAAACGACATGATATACTTTTGGGACACGAGTTTTCCTGTCCGATGCACTATTCCTCCTTTATCACATCTCTCGATCCCTCACGTTGACGAATTAACACAGAAATTGCGTCGCTATGAAATACTATGGGTTCTATGACATATCCGTCTAAAATGAGTAACCTTACTATGGAAACGAGTGGATATACTTTTCGGACACGAGTTTCTCCTGTCCGATGCACTATTCCTCCTTTAACGCATCTCTCGATCCCTCACATTGACGAATTAACATAGAAATTGCGTCGCTATGAAATACTATCGGTTCTATGACATCTCCTTCTAAATTGAGTAACGTTTCTATGGAAACGACTGGATATACTTTTGGGACACGAGTTTCTCCTGTCCGATGCGCTATTCCTTCTTTAACGCATCTCTCGATCCCTCACATTGACGAATTAACACAAAAATTGCGTCGCTATGAAATACTATGGGTTCTATGACATCTCCTTCTAAATTGAGTAACGTTTCGATGGAAGCGACTGGATATACTTTTGGGACACGAGTTTCTCCTGTCCGATCCACTATTCCTCCTTTAACGCATCTCTCGATCCCTCACATTGACGAATTAACATAGAAATCGCGTCGCTATGAAATACTATGAGTTCTATGACATCTCCTTCTAAATTGAGTAACGTTTCTATGGAAACGACTGGATATACTTTTGGGACACGAGTTTCCCCTGTCCGATGCATTATTCCTCCTTTAACGCATCTCTCGATCCCTCGCATTGACGAATTAACATAGAAATTGCGTCACTATGAAATACTATGGGCTCTATGACATCTCCTTCTAAATTGAGTAACGTTTCTATGAAAACGATTGGATATACTTTTGGGACACGAGTTTCTCCTGTCCGATGCACTATTCCTCCTTTAACCAATCTCTCGATCCCTCACATTGACGAATTAACATAGAAATTGCGTCGCTATGAAATACTATGGGTTCTATGACTTCTCCTTCTAAATTGAGTAACGTTTCTATGGAAACGACTGGATATACTTTTGGGACACGACTTTCTCCTGTCCGATGCACTATTCCTCCTTTAACGCATCTCTCGATCCCTCACATTGACGAATTAACATAGAAATTGCGTCGATATGAATTACTATGGGTTCTATGATATCTCCTTCTAAATTGAGTAACGTCTCTATGGTAACGATTGGATATACTTTAGGGACACGAGTTTCTCCTGTCCGATGCACTATTCCTCCTTTAACGCATTTCTCGATCCCTCACATTGACGAATTAAAACAGAAATTGCGTCGCTATGAAGTACAATGGGTTCTATGACATCTCCTTCTAAATTGAGTAACGTTTCTATGGAAACGACTGGATATACTTTTGGGACACGAGTTTCTCCTGTCCGATGCACTATTCCTCCTTTAACGCATCTCTCGATCCCTCACATTGACGAATTAACACAGAAATTGCGTCGCTATGAAATACTATGGGTTCAATGACATCTCATTCTAAATTGAGTAACGTTTCTATGGAAACGACATGATATACTTTTGGGACACGAGTTTCTCCTGTCCGATGCACTATTCCTCCTTTAACGCATCTCTCGATCCCTCATATTGACGAATTAACACAGAAATTGCGTCGATATGAAATACTATGGGTTCTATGACATCTCCTTCTAAATTGAGTAACCTTACTATGGAAACGAGTGGATATACTTTTCGGACACGAGTTTCTCCTGTCCGATGCACTATTCCTCCTTTAACGCATCTCTCGATCCCTCACATTGACGAATTAACATAGAAATTGTGTCGCTATGAAATACTATGGGTTCTATGACATCTCCATCTAAATTGAGTAACGTTTCGATGGAAACGATTGGATATACATTTGGGACACGAGTTTCTCCTGTCCGATCCACAATTCCTCCTTTAACGCGTCCCTCGACCCCTCATATTGACGAAATAACACAGAAATTGCGTCGCTATGAAATACTATGGGTTCTATGACATCTCCTTCTAAATTGAGTAACGTTTCTATGGAAACGACTGGATATACTTTTGGGACACGAGTTTCTCCTGTCCGATGCACTATTCCTCCTTTAACGCATCTCTCGATCCCTCACATTGACGAATTAACACAGAAATTCCGTCGCTATGAAATACTATGGGTTCTATGACATCTCCTTCTAAATTGAGTAACGTTTCTGTGGAAACGACTGGATATACTTTTGTGACACGAGTTTCTCCTGTCCGATGCACTATTCCTCCTTTAACGCATCTCTCGATCCCTCACATTGACGAATTAACATAGAAATTGCGTCGCTATGAAATACTATGAGTTCTATGACATCTCCTTCTAAATTGAGTAACGTTTCTATGGAAACGACTGGATATACTTTTGGGACACTAGTTTCTCCTGTCCGATGCACTATTCCTCCTTTAACGCATCTCTCGATCCCTCACATTGACGAATTAACACAGAAATCGCGTCGCTATGAAATACTATGTGTTCTATGACATCTCCTTCTAAATTGAGTAACGTTTCTATGGAAACGACAGGATATACTTTTGGGACACGAGTTTCTCCTGTCCGATGCACTATTCCTCCTTTGACACATCTCTCGATCCCTCACATTGACGAATTAACACAGAAATTGCGTCGCTATGAAATACTATGGGTTCTATGACATCTCCTTCTAAATTGAGTAACGTTTCTATGGAAACGACTGGATATACTTTTGGGACACGACTTTCTCCTGTCCGATGCACTATTCCTCCTTTAACGCATCTCTCGATCCCTCACATTGACGAATTAACATAGAAATTGCGTCGATATGAAATACTATGGGTTCTATGACATCTCCTTCCAAATTGAGTAACGTCTCTATGGTAACGATTGGATATACTTTAGGGACACGAGTTTCCCCTGTCCGATGCACTATTCCTCCTTTAACGCATTTCCCGATCCCTCACATTGACGAATTAACACAGAAATTGCGTCGCTATGAAGTACAATGGGTTCTATGACATCTCCTTCTAAATTGAGTAACGTTTCTATGGAAACGACTGGATATACTTTTGGGACACGAGTTTCTCCTGTCCGATGCACTATTCCTCCTTTAACGCATCTCTCGATCCCTCACATTGACGAATTAACACAGAAATTGCGTCGCTATGAAATACTATGGGTTCAATGACATCTCCTTCTAAATTGAGTAACGTTTCTATGGAAACGACATGATATACTTTTGGGACACGAGTTTCTCCTGTCCGATGCACTATTCCTTCTTTAACGCACCTCTCGATCCCTCACATTGACGAATTAACACAGAAATTGCGTCGCTATGAAATACTATGGGTTCTATGACATCTCCTTCTAAATTGAGTAACCTTACTATGGAAACGAGTGGATATACTTTTCGGACACGATTTTCTCCTGTCCGATGCACTATTCTTCCTTTAACGCATCTCTCGATCCCTCACATTGACGAATTAACATAGAAATTGCGTCGCTATGAAATACTATGAGTTCTATGACATCTCCTTCTAAATTGAGTAACGTTTCTATGGAAACGACTGGATATACTTTTGGGACACGAGTTTCTCCTGTCCGATGCACTATTCCTTCTTTAACGCATCTCTCGATCCCTCACATTGACGAATTAACACAGAAATTGCGTCGCTATGATATACTATGGGTTCTATGACATCTCCTTCTAAATTGAGTAACGTTTCGATGGAAGCGACTGGATATACTTTTGGGACACGAGTTTCTCCTGTCCGATCCACTATTCCTCCTTTAACGCATCTCTCGATCCCTCACATTGACGAATTAACATAGAAATTGGGTCGCTATGAAATACTATGGGTTCTATGACATCTCCTTCTATATTGAGTAACGTTTCTATGGAAACGACTGGATATACTTTTGGGACACGAGTTTCTCCTGTCCGATGCACTATTCCTCCTTTAACGCATCTCTCCATCCCTCACATTGACGAATTAACATAGAAATTGCGTCACTATGATATACCATGGGCTCTATGACATCTCCTTCTAAATTGAGTAACGTTTTTATGGAAACGACTGGATATACTTTTGGGACACGATTTTCTCCTGTCCGATGCACTATTCCTTCTTTAACGCATCTCTCGATCCCTCACATTGACGAATTAACACAGAGATTGCGTCGCTATGAAATACTATTAGTTCTATGACATCTCCTTCTAAATTGAGTAACGTTTCGATGGAAGCGGTTGGATATACTTTTGGGACACGAGTTTCTCCTGTCCGATGCACTATTCCTCCTTTAATGCATCTCTCGATCCCTCACATTGACGAATTATCATAGAAATTGCGTCGCTATGAAATACTATGGGTTCTATGACATCTCCTTCTAAATTGAGGAACGTTTCTATGGAAACGACTGGATATACTTTTGGGACACGAGTTTCTCCTGCCCGATGCACTATTCCTCCTTTAACGCATCTCTCGATCCCTCACATTGACGACTTAACACAGAAATTGCGTCGCTATAAAATACTATGGGTTCTATGACATCTCCTTCTAAATTGAGTAACTTTTCGATGGAAACGACTGGATATACTTTTGGGACACGAGTTTCTCCTGTCCGATCCACTATTCCTCCTGTAACGCATCTCTCGATCCCTCACATTGACGAATTAACATGGAAATTGCGTCGCTATGAAATACAAAGTGTTCTATGACATCTCCTTCTAAATTGAGTAACGTTTCTATGGAAACGACTGGATATACTTTTGGGACACGAGTTTCTCCTGTCCGATGCACTATTCCTCCTTTAACGCATCTCTCGATCCCTCACATTGACGAATTAACATAGAAATTGCGTCACTATGAAATACTATGGGCTCTATGACATCTCCTTCTAAATTGAGTAACGTTTCTATGGAAACGACTGGATATTCTTTTGGGACACGAGTTTCTCCTGTCCGATGCACTATTCCTCCTTTAACGCATCTCTCGATCCCTCACATTGACGAATTAACACAGAAATTGCGTCGCTATGAAATACTATGGGTTCTATGACATCTCATTCCAAATTGAGTAACGTTTCTATGGAAACGACTTGATATACTTTTGGGACACGAGTTTCTCCTGTCCGATGCACAATTCCCCCTTTAACGCATCTCTCGATCCCTCACGTTGACGAATTAACACAGAAATTGCGTCGCTATGAAATACTATGGGTTCTATGACATATCCGTCTAAAATGAGTAACCATACTATGGAAACGAGTGGATATACTTTTCGGACACGAGTTTCTCCTGTCCGATGCACTATTCCTTCTTTAACGCATCTCTCGATCCCTCACATTGACGAATTAACATAGAAATTGCGTCGCTATGAAATACTATCGGTTCTATGACATCTCCTTCTAAATTGAGTAACGTTTCTATGGAAACGACTGGATATACTTTTGGGACACGAGTTTCTCCTGTCCGATGCGCTATTCCTTCTTTAACGCATCTCTCGATCCCTCACATTGACGAATTAACACAAAAATTGCGTCGCTATGAAATACTATGGGTTCTATGACATCTCCTTCTAAATTGAGTAACGTTTCGATGCAAGCGACTGGATATACTTTTGGGACACGAGTTTCTCCTGTCCGATCCACTATTCCTCCTTTAACGCATCTCTCGATCCCTCACATTGACGAATTAACATAGAAATTGCGTCGCTATGAAATACTATGGGTTCTATGACATCTCCTCCTAAATTGAGTAACGTTTCTATGGAAACGACTGGATATACTTTTGGGACACGAGTTTCTCCTGTCCGATGCACTATTCCTCCTTTAACGCATCTCTCCATCCCTCACATTGACGAATTAACATTGAAATTGCGTCACTATGAAATAGCATGGGCTCTATGACATCTCCTTCTAAATTGAGTAACGTTTCTATGGAAACGACTGGATATACTTTTGGGACACGGGTTTCTCCTGTCCGATGCACTATTCCTTCTTTAACGCATCTCTCGATCCCTCACATTGACGAATTAACACAGAGATTGCGTCGCTATGAAATACAATTAGTTCTATGACATCTCCTTCTAAATTGAGTAACGTTTCGATGGAAGCGACTGGATATACTTTTGGGACACGAGTTTCTCCTGTCCGATGCACTATTCCTCCTTTAATGCATCTCTCGATCCCTCACATTGACGAATTGACATAGAAATTGCGTCGCTATGAAATACTATGGGTTCTATGACATCTCCTTCTAAATTGAGTAACGTTTCTATGGAAACGACTGGATATACTTTTGGGACACGAGTTTCTCCTGCCCGATGCACTATTCCTCCTTTAACGCATCTCTCGATCCCTCACATTGACGACTTAACACAGAAATTGCGTCGCTATAAAATACTATGGGTTCTATGACATCTCCTTCTAAATTGAGTAACGTTTCGATGGAAACGACTGGATATACTTTTGGGACACGAGTTTCTCCTGTCCGATCCACTATTCCTCCTTTAACGCATCTCTCGATCCCTCACATTGACGAATTAACATAGAAATTGCGTCGCTATGAAATACAATGGGTTCTATGACATCTCCTTCTAAATTGAGTAACGTTTCTATGGAAACGACTGGATATACTTTTGGGACACGAGTTTCTCCTGTCCGATGCACTATTCCTCCTTTAACGCATCTCTCGATCCCTCACATTGACGAATTAACATAGAAATTGCGTCACTATGAAATACTATGGGCTCTATGATATCTCCTTCTAAATTGAGTAACTTTTCTATGGAAACGACTGGATATACTTTTGGGACACGAGTTTCTCCTGTCCGATGCACTATTCCTCCTTTAACGCATCTCTCGATCCCTCACATTGACGAATTAACACAGAAATTGCGTCGCTATGAAATACTATGGGTTCTATGACATCTCATTCTAAATTGAGTAACGTTTCCATGGAAACGACTTGATATACTTTTCGGAGACGAGTTTCTCCTGTCCGATGCACTATTCCTCCTTTAACGCATCTCTCGATTCCTCACGTTGACGAATTAACACAGAAATTGCGTCGCTATGAAATACTATGGGTTCTATGACATATCCGTCTTAAATGAGTAACCTTACTATGGAAACGAGTGGATATACTTTTCGGACACGAGTTTCTCCTGTCCGAAGCACTATTCCTCCTTTAACGCATCTCTCGATCCCTCACATTGACGAATTAACATAGAAATTGCGTCGCTATGAAATACTATCGGTTCTATGACATCTCCTTCTAAATTGAGTAACGTTTCTATGGAAACGACTGGATATACTTTTGGGACACGAGTTTCTCCTGTCCGATGCGCTATTCCTTCTTTAACGCATCTCTCGATCCCTCACATTGACGAATTAACACAAAAATTGCGTCGCTATGAAATACTATGGGTTCTATGACATCTCCTTCTAAATTGAGTAACGTTTCGATGGAAGCGACTGGATATACTTTTGGGACACGAGTTTCTCCTATCCGATCCACTATTCCTCCTTTAACGCATCTCTCGATCCCTCACATTGACGAATTAACATAGAAATTGCGTCGCTATGAAATACTATGAGTTCTATGACATCTCCTTCCAAATTGAGTAACGTTTCTATGGAAACGACTGGATATACTTTTGGGACACGAGTTTCCCTTGTCCGATGCACTATTCCTCCTTTAACGCATCTCTCGATCCCTCACATTGACGTATTAACATAGAAATTGCGTCACTATGAAATATTATGGGCCCTATGACATCTCCTTCTAAATTGAGTAACGTTTCTAAGAAAACGATTGGATATACTTTTGGGACACGAGTTTCTCCTGTCCGATGCACTATTCCTCCTTTAACGCATCTCTCGATCCCTCACATTGACGAATTAACATAGAAATTGCGTCGCTATGAAATACTATGGGTTCTATGACATTTCCTTCTAAATTGAGTAACGTCTCTATGGTAACGATTGGATATACTTTAGGGACACGAGTTTCTCCTGTCCGATGCACTATTCCTCCTTTAACGCATTTCCCGATCCCTCACATTGACGAATTAACACAGAAATTGCGTCGCTATGAAGTACAATGGGTTCTATGACATCTCCTTCTAAATTGAATAACGTTTCTATGGAAACGACTGGATATACTTTTGGGACACGAGTTTCTCCTGTCCGATGCACTATTCCTCCTTTAACGCATCTCTCGATCCCTCACATTGACGAATTAACACAGAAATTGCGTCGCTATGAAATACTATGGGTTCAATGACATCTCATTCTAAATTGAGTAACGTTTCTATGGAAACGACATGATATACTTTTGGGACACGAGTTTCTCCTGTACGATGCACTATTCCTCCTTTAACGCATCTCTCGAACCCTCACATTGACGAATTAACACAGAAATTGCGTCGCTATGAAATACTATGGGTTCTATGACATCTCCTTCTAAATTGAGTAACCTTACTATGGAAACGAGTGGATATACTTTTCGGACACGAGTTTCTCCTGTCTGATGCACTATTCCTCCTTTAACGCATCTCTCGATCCCTCACATTGACGAATTAACATAGAAATTGCGTCGCTATGAAGTACTATGGGTTCTATGACATCTCCATCTAAATTGAGTAACGTTTCGATGGAAACGACTGGATATACTTTTGGAACACGAGTTTCTCCTGTGCGATCCACTATTTCTCCTTTAACGCGTCTCTCGACCCCTCACATTGACGAATTAACACAGAAATTGCGTCGCTATGAAATACTATGGGTTCTATGACATCTCCTTCTAAATTCAGTAACGTTTCTATGGAAACGACTGGATATACTTTTGGGACACGAGTTTCTCCTGTCCGATGCACTATTCCTCCTTTAACGCATCACTCGATCCCTCACATTGACGAATTAACACAGAAATTCCGTCGCTATGAAATACTATGGGTTCTATGACATCTACTTCTAAATTGAGTAACGTTTCTATGGAAACGACTGAATATACTTTTGGGACACGAGTTTCTCCTGTCCGATGCACTATTCCTCCTTTAACGCATCTCTCGATCCCTCACATTGACGAATTAACATAGAAATTGCGTCGCTATGAAATACTATGGGCTCTATGACATCTCCTTCTAAATTGAGTAACGTTTCTATGGAAATGACTGGACATACTTTTGGGACACGAGTTTCTCCTGTCCGATGCACTATTCCTCCTTTAACGCATCTCTCGATCCCTCACATTGACGAATTAACACAGAAATTGCGTCGCTATGAAATACTATGGGTTCAATGACATCTCATTCTAAATTGAGTAACGTTTCTATGGTAACGACATGATATACTTTTGGGACACGAGTTTCTCCTGTCCGATGCACTATTCCTCCTTTAACGCACCTCTCGATCCCTCACATTGACGAATTAACACAGAAATTGCGTCGCTATGAAATACTATGGGTTCTATGACATCTCCTTCTAAATTGAGTAACCTTACTATGGAAACGAGTGGATATACTTTTCGGACACGAGTTTCTCCTGTCCGATGCGCTATTCCTCCTTTAACGCATCTCTCGATCCCTCACATTGACGAATTAACATAGAAATTGCGTCGCTATGAAATCCTATGAGTTCTATGACATCTTCTTTTAAATTGAGTAACGTTTCTATGGAAACGACTGGATATACTTTTGGGACACGAGTTTCTCCTGTCCGATGCGCTATTCCTTCTTTAACGCATCTCTCGATCCCTCACATTGACGAATTAACACAAAAATTGCGTCGCTATGAAATACTATGTGTTCTATGACATCTCCTTCTAAATTGACTAACGTTTCGATGGAAGCGACTGGATATACTTTTGGGACACGAGTTTCTCCTGTCCGATCCACTATTCCTCCTTTAACGCATCTCTCGATCCCTCACATTGACGAATTAACATAGAAATTGCGTCGCTATGAAATACTATGGGTTCTATGACATCTCCTTCTAAATTGAGTAACGTTTCTATGGAAACGACTGGATATACTTTTGGGACACGAGTTTCTCCTGTCCGATGCACTATTCCTCCTTTAACGCATCTCTCCATCCCTCACATTGACGAATTAACATAGAACTTGCGTCACTATGAAATACCATGGGCTCTATGACATCTCCTTCTAAATTGAGTAACGTTTCTATGGAAACAACTGGATATACTTTTGGGACACGGGTTTCTCCTGTCCGATGCACTATTCCTTCTTTAACGCATCTCTCGATCCCTCACATTGACGAATTAACACAGAGATTGCGTCGCTATGAAATACAATTAGTTCTATGACATCTCCTTCTAAATTGAGTAACGTTTCGATGGAAGCGACTGGATATACTTTTGGGACACGAGTTTCTCCTGTCCGATGCACTATTCCTCCTTTAATGCATCTCTCGATCCCTCACATTGACGAATTGACATAGAAATTGCGTCGCTATGAAATACTATGGGTTCTATGACATCCCCTTCTAAATTGAGTAACGTTTCGATGGAAGCGACTGGATATACTTTTGGGACACGAGTTTCTCCTGTCCGAACCATTATTCCTCCTTTAACGCATCTCTCGATCCCTCACATTGACGAATTAACATAGAAATTGCGTCGCTATGAAATACTATGGGTTCTATGAATCTCCTTGTAAATTGAGTAACGTTTCTATGGAAACGACTGGATATACTTTTGGGACACGAGTTTCCCCTGTCCGATGCACTATTCCTCCTTTAACGCATCTCTCGATCCCTCACATTGACGAATTAACACAGAAATTGCGTCGCTATGAAATACTATGGGTTCTATGACATCTCCTTCTAAATTGAGTAACGTTACTATGGAAACGAGTGGATATACTTTTCGGACACGAGTTTCTCCTGTCCGATGCACTATTCCTCCCCTAACGCATCTCTCGATACCTCACATTGACGAATTAACATAGAAATTGCGTCGCTATGAAATACTATGAGTTCTATGACATCTCCTTCTAAATTGAGTAACGTTTCTACTGAAACGACTGGATATACTTTTGGAACACGAGTATCTCCTGTCCGATGCACTATTCCTTCTTTAACGCATCTCTCGATCCCTCACATTGACGAATTAACACAGAAATGGCGTCGCTATGAAATACTATGGGTTCTATGACATCTCCTTCTAAATTGAGTAACGTTTCGATGGAAGCGACTGGATATACTTTTGGGACACGAATTTCTCCTGTCCGATCCACTATTCCTCCTTTGTCGCATCTCTCGATCCCTCACATCGACGAATTAACATAGAAATTGCGTCGCTATGAAATATTATGGGTTTTATGACATCTCGTTCTAAATTGAGTAACGTTTCTATGGAAACGACTGGATATACATTTGGGACAAGAATTTCTCCTGTGCGATGCACTATTCCTCCTTTAACGCATCTCTCGATCCCTTACATTGACCAATTAACACAGAAATTGCGTCGCTATGAAATACTATGGGTTCTATGACATCTCCTTCTAAATTGAGTAACCTTTCTATGGAAACGACTGGATATACTTTTGGGACACGAGTTTCTCCTGTCCGATGCACTATTCCTCCTTTAACGCATCTCTCGATCCCTCACACTGACGAATTAACACAGAAATTGCGTCGCTATGAAATACTATGGGCTCTATGACATCTCCATCTAAATTAAGTAACGTTTCTATGGAAACGACTGGATATACTTTTGGGACACGAGTTTCTCCTGTCCGATGCACTATTCCTCCTTTAACGCATCTCTCGATCCCTCACATTGACGAATTAACACAGAAATTGCGTCGCCATGATATACTATGGGTTCTATGACATCTCCTTCTAAATTGAGTAACGTTTCTATGGAAACGAGTGGATATACTTTTGGGACACGAGTTTCTCCTGTCCGATGCACTATTCCTCCTTTAACGCATCTCTCGATCCCTCACATTGACGAATTAACACAGATATCGCGTCGCTATGAAATACTATGGGTTCTATGACATCTCCTTCTAAATTGAGTAACGTTTCTATGAAAACGATTGGATATACTTTTGGGACACGAGTTTCTCCTGTCCGATGCACTATTCCTCCTTTAACGCATCTCTCGATCCCTCACATTGACGAATTAACATAGAAATTGCGTCGCTATGAAATACTATGGTTTCTATGACTTCTCCTTCTAAATTGAGTAACGTTTCTATGGAAACGACTGGATATACTTTTGGGACACGACTTTCTCCTGTCCGATGCACTATTCCTCCTTAACGCATCTCTCGATCCCTCACATTGACGAATTAACATAGAAATTGCGTCGATATGAAAAACTATGGGTTCTATGACATCTCCTTCTAAATTGAGTAACGTCTCTATGGTAACGATTGGATATACTTTAGGGACACGAGTTTCCCCTGTCCGATGCACTATTCCTCCTTTAACGCATTTCTCGATCCCTCACATTGACGAATTAACACAGAAATTGCGTCGTTATGAAGTACAATGGGTTCTATGACATCTCCTTCTAAATTGTGTAACGTTTCTATGGAAACGACTGGATATACTTTTGGGACACGAGTTTCTCCTGTCCGATGCACTATTCCTCCTTTAACGCATCTCTCGATCCCTCACATTGACGAATTAACACAGAAATTGCGTCGCTATGAAATACTATGGGTTCAATGACATCTCATTCTAAATTGAGTAACGTTTCTATGGAAACGACATGATATACTTTTGGGACACGAGTTTCTCCTGTCCGATGCACTATTCCTCCTTTAACGCATCTCTCGATCCCTCACATTGACGAATTAACACAGAAATTGCGTCGCTATGAAATACTATGGGTTCTATGACATCTCCTTCTAAATTGAGTAACCTTACTATGGAAACGAGTGGATATACTTTTCGGACACGAGTTTCTCCTGTCCGATGCACTATTCCTCCTTTAACGCATCTCTCGATCCCTCACATTGACGAATTAACATAGAAATTGCGTCGCTATGAAATACTATGAGTTCTATGACATCTCCTTCTAAATTGAGTAACGTTTCTATGGAAACGACTGGATATACTTTTGGGACACGAGTTTCTCCTTTCCGATGCACTATTCCTTCTTTAACGCATCTCTCGATCCCTCACATTGACGAATTAACACAGAAATTGCGTCGCTATGAAATACTATGGGTTCTATGACATCTCCTCCTAAATTGAGTAACGTTTCGATGGAAGCGACTGGATATACTTTTGGGACACGAGTTTCTCCTGTCCGATCCACTATTCCTCCTTTAACGCATCTCTCGATCCCTCACATTGACGAATTAACATAGAAATTGCGTCGCTATGAAATACTATGGGTTCAATGACATCTCCTTCTAAATTCAGTAACGTTTCTATGGAAACGACTGGATATACTTTTGGGACACGAGTTTCTCCTGTCCGATGCACTATTCCTCCTTTAACGCATCTCTCCATCCCTCACATTGACGAATTAACATAGAAATTGCGTCACTATGAAATACCATGGGCTCTATGACATCTCCTTCTAAATTGAGTAACGTTTTTATGGAAACGACTGGATATACTTTTGGGACACGAGTTTCTCCTGTCCGATGCACTATTCCTCCTTTAACGCATCTCTCGATCCCTCACATTGACGAATTAACATAGAAATTGCGTCGCTATGAAATACTATCGGTTCTATGACATCTCCTTCTAAATTGAGTAACGTTTCTATGGAAACGACTGGATATACTTTTGGGACACGAGTTTCTCCTGTCCGATGCGCTATTCCTTCTTTAACGCATCTCTCGATCCCTCACATTGACGAATTAACACAAAAATTGCGTCGCTATGAAATACTATGGGTTCTATGACATCTCCTTCTAAATTGAGTAACGTTTCGATGGAAGCGACTGGATATACTTTTGGGACACGAGTTTCTCCTGTCCGATCCACTATTCCTCCTTTAACGCATCTCTCGATCCCTCACATTGACGAATTAACATAGAAATTGCGTCGCTATGAAATACTATGTGTTCTATGACATCTCCTTCTAAATTGAGTAACGTTTCTATGGAAACGACTGGATATACTTTTGGGACACGAGTTTCTCCTGTCCGATGCACTATTCCTCCTTTAACGCATCTCTCCATCCCTCACATTGACGAATTAACATAGAAATTGCGTCACTATGAAATACCATGGGCTCTATGACATCTCCTTCTAAATTGAGTAACGTTTCTATGGAAACAACTGGATATACTTTTGGGACACGGGTTTCTCCTGTCCGATGCACTATTCCTTCTTTAACGCATCTCTCGATCCCTCACATTGACGAATTAACACAGAGATTGCGTCGCTATGAAATACAATTAGTTCTATGACATCTCCTTCTAAATTGAGTAACGTTTCGTTGGAAGCGACTGGATATACTTTTGGGACACGAGTTTCTCCTGTCCGATGCACTATTCCTCCTTTAATGCATCTCTCGATCCCTCACATTGACGAATTGACATAGAAATTGCGTCGCTATGAAATACTATGGGATCTATGACATCTCCTTCTAAATTGAGTAACGTTTCTATGGAAACGACTGGATATACTTTTGGGACACGAGTTTCTCCTGCCCGATGCACTATTCCTCCTTTAACGCATCTCTCGATCCCTCACATTGACGACTTAACACAGAAATTGCGTCGCTATAAAATACTATGTGTTCTATGACATCTCCTTCTAAATTGAGTAACGTTTCGATGGAAACGACTGGATATACTTTTGGGACACGAGTTTCTCCTGTCCGATCCACTATTCCTCCTTTAACGCATCTCTCGATCCCTCACATTGACGAATTAACATAGAAATTGCGTCGCTATGAAATACAATGGGTTCTATGACATCTCCTTCTAAATTGAGTAACGTTTCTATGGAAACGACTGGATATACTTTTGGGACACGAGTTTCTCCAGTCCGATGCACTATTCCTCCTTTAACGCATCTCTCGATCCCTCACATTGACGAATTAACATAGAAATTGCGTCACTATGAAATACTATGGGCTCTATGATATCTCCTTCTAAATTGAGTAACTCTTCTATGGAAACGACTGGATATACTTTTGGGACACGAGTTTCTCCTGTCCGATGCACTATTCCTCCTTTAACGCATCTCTCGATCCCTCACATTGACGAATTAACACAGAAATTGCGTCGCTATGAAATACTATGGGTTCTATGACATCTCATTCTAAATTGAGTAACGTTTCTATGGAAACGACTTGATATACTTTTCGGAGACGAGTTTCTCCTGTCCGATGCACTATTCCTCCTTTAACGCATCTCTCGATTCCTCACGTTGACGAATTAACACAGAAATTGCGTCGCTATGAAATACTATGGGTTCTATGACATACCCGTCTTAAATGAGTAACCTTACTATGGAAACGAGTGGATATACTTTTCGGACACGAGTTTCTCCTGTCCGATGCACTATTCCTCCTTTAACGCATCTCTCGATCCCTCACATTGACGAATTAACATAGAAATTGCGTCGCTATGAAATACTGTCGGTTCTATGACATCTCCTTCTAAATTGAGTAACGTTTCTATGGAAACGACTGGATATACTTTTGGGACACGAGCTTCTCCTGTCCGATGCGCTATTCCTTCTTTAACGCATCTCTCGATCCCTCACATTGACGAATTAACACAAAAATTGCGTCGCTATGAAATACTATGGGTTCTATGACATCTCCTTCTAAATTGAGTAACGTTTCGATAGAAGCGACTGGATATACTTTTGGGACACGAGTTTCTCCTGTCCGATCCACTATTCCTCCTTTAACGCATCTCTCGATCCCTCACATTGACGAATTAACATAGAAATTGCGTCGCTATGAAATACTATGAGTTCTATGACATCTCCTTCCAAATTGAGTAACGTTTCTATGGAAACGACTGGATACACTTTTGGGACACGAGTTTCCCTTGTCCGATGCACTATTCCTCCTTTAACGCATCTCTCGATCCCTCACATTGACGAATTAACATAGAAATTGCGTCACTATGAAATATTATGGGCTCTATGACATCTCCTTCTAAATTGAGTAACGTTTCTAAGAAAACGATTGGATATACTTTTGGGACACGAGTTTCTCCTGTCCGATGCACTATTCCTCCTTTAACGCATCTCTCGATCCCTCACATTGACGAATTAACATAGAAATTGCGTCGCTATGAAATACTATGAGTTCTATGACATTTCCTTCTAAATTGAGTAACGTCTCTATGGTAACGATTGGATATACTTTAGGGACACGAGTTTCTCCTGTCCGATGCACTATTCCTCCTTTAACGCATTGCTCGATCCCTCACATTGACGAATTAACACAGAAATTGCGTCGCTATGAAGTACAATGGGTTCTATGACATCTCCTTCTAAATTGAGTAACGTTTCTATGGAAACGACTGGATATACTTTTGGGACACGAGTTTCTCCTGTCCGATGCACTATTCCTCCTTTAACGCATCTCTCGATCCCTCACATTGACGAATTAACACAGAAATTGCGTCGCTATGAAATACTATGGGTTCAATGACATCTCATTCTAAATTGAGTAACGTTTCTATGGAAACGACATGATATACTTTTGGGACACGAGTTTCTCCTGTCCGATGCACTATTCCTCCTTTAACGCATCTCTCGATCCCTCACATTGACGAATTAACACAGAAATTGCGTCGCTATGAAATACTATGGGTTCTATGACATCTCCTTCTAAATTGAGTAACCTTACTATGGAAACGAGTGGATATACTTTTCGGACACGAGTTTCTCCTGTCTGATGCACTATTCCTCCTTTAACGCATCTCTCGATCCCTCACATTGACGAATTAACATAGAAATTGCGTCGCTATGAAATACTATGGGTTCTATGACATCTCCATCTAAATTGAGTAACGTTTCGATGGAAACGACTGGATATACTTTTGGGACACGAGTTTCTCCTGTCCGATCCACTATTTCTCCTTTAACGCGTCTCTCGACCCCTCACATTGACGAATTAACACAGAAATTGCGTCGCTATGAAATACTATGGGTTCTATGACATCTCCTTCTAAATTGAGTAACGTTTCTATGGAAACGACTGGATATACTTTTGGGACACGAGTTTCTCCTGTCCGATGCACTATTCCTCCTTTAACGCATCACTCGATCCCTCACATTGACGAATTAACACAGAAATTCCGTCGCTATGAAATACTATGGGTTCTATGACATCTACTTCTAAATTGAGTAACGTTTCTATGGAAACGACTGAATATACTTTTGGGACACGAGTTTCTCCTGTCCGATGCACTATTCCTCATTTAACGCATCTCTCGATCCCTCACATTGACGAATTAACATAGAAATTGCGTCGCTATGAAATACTATGGGCTCTATGACATCTCCTTCTAAATTGAGTAACGTTTCAATGGAAACGACTGGACATACTTTTGGGACACGAGTTTCTCCTGTCCGATGCACTATATCTCCTTTAACGCATCTCTCGATCCCTCACATTGACGAATTAACACAGAAATTGCGTCGCTATGAAATACTATGGGTTCAATGACATCTCATTCTAAATTGAGTAACGTTTCTATGGAAACGACATGATATACTTTTGGGACACGAGTTTCTCCTGTCCGATGCACTATTCCTCCTTTAACGCATCTCTCGATCCCTCACATTGACGAATTAACACAGAAATTGCGTCGCTATGAAATACTATGGGTTCTATGACATCTCCTTCTAAATTGAGTAACGTTTCGATGGAAGCGACTGGATATACTTTTGGGACACGAGTTTCTCCTGTCCGATGCACTATTCCTCCTTTAATGCATCTCTCGATCCCACACATTGACGAATTAACATAGAATTTGCGTCGCTATGAAATACTATGGGTTCTATGACATCTCCTTCTAAATTGTGTAACGTTTCTATGGAAACGACTGGATATACTTTTGGGACACGAGTTTCTCCTGCCCGATGCACTATTCCTCCTTTAACGCATCTCTCGATCCCTCACATTGACGACTTAACACAGAAATTGCGTCGCTATAAAATACTATGGGTTCTATGACATCTCCTTCTAAATTGAGTAACGTTTCGATGGAAACGACTGGATATACTTTTGGGACACGAGTTTCTCCTGTCCGATCCACTATTCCTCCTTTAACGCATCTCTCGATCCCTCACATTGACGAATTAACATAGAAATTGCGTCGCTATGAAATACAATGGGTTCTATGACATCTCCTTCTAAATTGAGTAACGTTTCTATGGAAACGACTGGATATACTTTTGGGACACGAGTTTCTCCTGTCCGATGCACTATTCCTCCTTTAACGCATCTCTCGATCCCTCACATTGACGAATTAACATAGAAATTGCGTCACTATGAAATACTATGTGCTCTATGACATCTCCTTCTAAATTGAGTAACGTTTCTATGGAAACGACTGGATATACTTTTGGGACACGAGTTTCTCCTGTCCGATGCACTATTCCTCCTTTAACGCATCTCTCGAACCCTCACATTGACGAATTAACACAGAAATTGCGTCGCTATGAAATACTATGTTTTCTATGACATCTCATTCTAAATTGAGTAACGTTTCTATGGAAACGACTTGATATACTTTTGGGACACGAGTTTCTCCTGTCCGATGCACTATTCCCCCTTTAACGCATCTCTCGATCCCTCACGTTGACGAATTAACACAGAAATTGCGTCGCTATGAAATACTATGGGTTCTATGACATATCCGTCTAAAATGAGTAACCTTACTATGGAAACGAGTGGATATACTTTTCGGACACGAGTTTCTCCTGTCCGATGCACTATTCCTCCTTTAACGCATCTCTCGATCCCTCACATTGACGAATTAACATAGAAATTAAGTCGCTATGAAATACTATCGGTTCTATGACATCTCCTTCTAAATTGAGTAACGTTTCTATGGAAACGACTGGATATACTTTTGTGACACGAGTTTCTCCTGTCCGATGCGCTATTCCTTCTTTAACGCATCTCTCGATCCCTCACATTGACGAATTAACACAAAAATTGCGTCGCTATGAAATACTATGGGTTCTATGACATCTCCTTCTAAATTGAGTAACGTTTCGATGGAAGCGACTGGATATACTTTTGGGACACGAGTTTCTCCTGTCCGATCCACTATTCCTCCTTTAACGCATCTCTCGATCCCTCACATTGACGAATTAACATAGAAATTGCGTCGCTATGAAATACTATGGGTTCTATGAATCTCCTTGTAAATTGAGAAACGTTTCTATGGAAACGACTGGATATACGTTTGGGACACGAGTTTCCCCTGTCCGATGCACTATTCCTCCTTTAACGCATCTCTCGATCCCTCACATTGACGAATTAACACAGAAATTGCGTCGCTATGAAATACTATGGGTTCTATGAATCTCCTTGTAAATTGAGTAACGTTTCTATAAAACCGACTGGATATACTTTTGGGACACGAGTTTCCCCTGTCCGATGCACTATTCCTCCTTTAACGCATCTCTCGATCCCTCACATTGACGAATTAACACAGAAATTGCGTCGCTATGAAATACTATGGGTTCTATGACATCTCCTTCTAAATTGAGTAACGTTACTATGGAAACGAGTGGATATACTTTTCGGACACGAGTTTCTGCTGTCCGATGCACTATTCCTCCCCTAACGCATCTCTCGATACCTCACATTGACGAATTAACATAGAAATTGCGTCGGTATGAAATACTATGAGTTCTATGACATCTCCTTCTAAATTGAGTAACGTTTCTACTGAAACGACTGGATATACTTTTGGAACACGAGTATCTCCTGTCCGATGCACTATTCCTCCTTTAACGCATCTCTCGATCCCTCACACTGACGAATTAACACAGAAATTGCGTCGCTATGATATACTATGGGCTCTATGACATCTCCATCTAAATTAAGTAACGTTTCTATGGAAACGACTGGATATACTTTTGGGACACGAGTTTCTCCTGTCCGATGCACTATTCCTCCTTTAACGCATCTCTCGATCCCTCACATTGACGAATTAACACAGAAATTGCGTCGCCATGATATACTATGGGTTCTATGACATCTAATTCTAAATTGAGTAACGTTTCTATGGAAACGAGTGGATATACTTTTGGGACACGAGTTTCTCCTGTCCGATGCACTATTCCTCCTTTAACGCATCTCTCGATCCCTCACATTGACGAATTAACATAGAAATTGCGTCGCTATGAAATACTATGGTTTCTATGACTTCTCCTTCTACATTGAGTAACGTTTCTATGGAAACGACTGGATATACTTTTGGGACACGACTTTCTCCTGTCCGATGCACTATTCCTCCTTAACGCATCTCTCGATCCCTCACATTGACGAATTAACATAGAAATTGCGTCGATATGAAATACTATGGGTTCTATGACATCTCCTTCTAAATTGAGTAACGTCTCTATGGTAACGATTGGATATACTTTAGGGACACGAGTTTCCCCTGTCCGATGCACTATTCCTCCTTTAACGCATTTCTCGATCCCTCACATTGACGAATGAACACAGAAATTGCGTCGTTATGAAGTACAATGGGTTCTATGACATCTCCTTCTAAATTGAGTAACGTTTCTATGGAAACGACTGGATATACTTTTGGGACACGAGTTTCTCCTGTCCGATGCACTATTCATCCTTTAACGCATCTCTCGATCCCTCACATTGACGAATTAACACAGAAATTGCGTCGCTATGAAATACTATGGGTTCTTTGACATCTCCTTCTAAATTGAGTAACCTTACTATGGAAACGAGTGGATATACTTTTCGGACACGAGTTACTCCTGTCCGATGCACTATTCCTCCTTTAACGCATCTCTCGATCCCTCACATTGACGAATTAACATAGAAATTGCGTCGCTATGAAATACTATGAGTTCTATGACATCTCCTTCTAAATTGAGTAACGTTTCTATGGAAACGACTGGATATACTTTTGGGACACGAGTTTCTCCTTTCCGATGCACTATTCCTTCTTTAACGCATCTCTCGATCCCTCACATTGACGAATTAACATAGAAATTGCGTCGCTATGAAATACTATGGGTTCAATGACATCTCCTTCTAAATTCAGTAACGTTTCTATGGAAACGACTGAATATACTTTTGGGACACGAGTTTCTCCTGTCCGATGCACTATTCCTCCTTTAACGCATCTCTCCATCCCTCACATTGACGAATTAACATAGAAATTGCGTCACTATGAAATACCATGGGCTCTATGACATCTCCTTCTAAATTGAGTAACGTTTTTATGGAAACGACTGGATATACTTTTGGGACACGAGTTTCTTCTATCCGATGCACTATTCCTTCTTTAACGCATCTCTCGATCCCTCACATTGACGAATTAACATAGAAATTTCGTCGCTATGAAATACTATGGGTTCTATGACATCTGCTTCTAAATTGAGTAACGTTTCAATGGAAACGACTGGATATACTTTTGGGACACGAGTTTTCTCCTGCCCGATGCACTATTCCTCCTTTAACGCATCTCTCGATCCCTCACATTGACGACTTAACACAGAAATTGCGTCGCTATAAAATACTATGGGTTCTATGACATCTGCTTCTAAATTGAGTAACGTTTCGATGGAAACGACTGGATATACTTTTGGGACACGAGTTTCTCCTGTCCGATGCACTATTCCTCCTTTAACGCATCTCTCGATATCTCACATTGACGAATTAACATAGAAATTGCGTCACTATGAAATACTATGGGCTCTATGACATCTCCTTCTAAATTGAGTAACGTTTCTATGGAAACGACTGGATATACTTTTGGGACACGAGTTTCTCCTGTCCGATGCACTATTCCTCCTTTAACGCATCTCTCGATCCCTCACATTGACGAATTAACACAGAAATTGCGTCGCTATGAAATACTATGGGTTCTATGACATCTCATTCTAAATTGAGTAACGTTTCTATGGAAACGACCTGATATACTTTTGGGACACGAGTTTCTCCTGTCCGATGCACTATTCCCCCTTTAACGCATCTCTCGATCCCTCGCGTTGACGAATTAACACAGAAATTGCGTCGCTATGAATTACTATGGGTTCTATGACATATCCGTCTAAAATGAGTGACCTTACTATGGAAACAAGTGGATATACTTTTCGGACACGAGTTTCTCCTGTCCGATGCACTATTCCTCCTTTAACGCATCTCTCGATCCCTCACATTGACGAATTAACATAGAAATTAAGTCGCTATGAAATACTATCGGATCTATGACATCTCCTTCTAAATTGAGTAACGTTTCTATGGAAACGATTGGATATACTTTTGGGACACGAGTTTCTCCTGTCCGATGCGCTATTCCTTCTTTAACGCATCTCTCGATCCCTCACATTGACGAATTAACACAAAAATTGCGTCGTATGAAATACTATGGGCTCTATGACATCTCCTTCTAAATTGAGTAACGTTTCTATGGAAACGACTGGATATACTTTTGGGACACGAGTTTCTCCTGTCCGATGCACTATTCCTCCTTTAACGCATCTCTCGATCCCTCACATTGACGAATTAACACAGAAATTGCGTCGCTATGAAATACTATGGGTTCTATGACATCTCATTCTAAATTGAGTAACGTTTCTATGGAAACGACCTGATATACTTTTGGGACACGAGTTTCTCCTGTCCGATGCACTATTCCCCCTTTAACGCATCTCTCGATCCCTCGCGTTGACGAATTAACACAGAAATTGCGTCGCTATGAATTACTATGGGTTCTATGACATATCCGTCTAAAATGAGTGACCTTACTATGGAAACAAGTGGATATACTTTTCGGACACGAGTTTCTCCTGTCCGATGCACTATTCCTCCTTTAACGCATCTCTCGATCCCTCACATTGACGAATTAACATAGAAATTAAGTCGCTATGAAATACTATCGGATCTATGACATCTCCTTCTAAATTGAGTAACGTTTCTATGGAAACGATTGGATATACTTTTGGGACACGAGTTTCTCCTGTCCGATGCGCTATTCCTTCTTTAACGCATCTCTCGATCCCTCACATTGACGAATTAACACAAAAATTGCGTCGCTATGAAATACTATTAGTTCTATGACATCTCCTTCTAAATTGAGTAACGTTTCGATGGAAGCGACTGGATATACTTTTGGGACACGAGTTTCTCCTGTCCGATGCACTATTCCTCCTTTTAATGCATCTCTCGATCCCTCACATTGACGAATTAACATAGAAATTGCGTCGCTATGAAATACTATGGGTTCTATGACATCTCCTTCTAAATTGAGTAACGTTTCAATGGAAACGACTGGATATACTTTTGGGACACGAGTTTCTCCTGCCCGATGCACTATTCCTCCTTTAACGCATCTCTCGATCCCTCACATTGACGACTTAACACAGAAATTGCGTCGCTATAAAATACTATGGGTTCTATGACATCTGCTTCTAAATTGAGTAACGTTTCGATGGAAACGACTGGATATACTTTTGGGACACGAGTTTCTCCTGTCCGATGCACTATTTCTCCTTTAACGCATCTCTCGATCCCTCACATTGACGAATTAACATAGAAATTGCGTCACTATGAAACACTATGGGCTCTATGACATCTCCTTCTAAATTGAGTAACGTTTCTATGGAAACGACTGGATATACTTTTGGGACACGAGTTTCTCCTGTCCGATGCACTATTCCTCCTTTAACGCATCTCTCGATCCCTCACATTGACGAATTAACACAGAAATTGCGTCGCTATGAAATACTATGGGTTCTATGACATCTCATTCTAAATTGAGTAACGTTTCTATGGAAACGACCTGATATACTTTTGGGACACGAGTTTCTCCTGTCCGATGCACTATTCCCCCTTTAACGCATCTCTCGATCCCTCGCGTTGACGAATTAACACAGAAATTGCGTCGCTATGAAATACTATGGGTTCTATGACATCTCATTCTAAATTGAGTAACGTTTCTATGGAAACGACCTGATATACTTTTCGGACACGAGTTTCTCCTGTCCGATGCACTATTCCCCCTTTAACGCATCTCTCGATCCCTCGCGTTGACGAATTAACACAGAAATTGCGTCGCTATGAATTACTATGGGTTCTATGACATATCCGTCTAAAATGAGTGACCTTACTATGGAAACGAGTGGATATACTTTTCGGACACGAGTTTCTCCTGTCCGATGCACTATTCCTCCTTTAACGCATCTCTAGATCCCTCACATTGACGAATTAACATAGAAATTAAGTCGCTATGAAATACTATCGGTTCTATGACATCTCCTTCTAAATTGAGTAACGTTTCTATGGAAACGACTGGATATACTTTTGGGACACGAGTTTCTCCTGTCCGATGCGCTATTCCTTCTTTAACGAATCTCTCGATCCCTCACATTGACGAATTAACACAAAAATTGCGTCGCTATGAAATACTATTAGTTCTATGACATCTCCTTCTAAATTGAGTAACGTTTCGATGGAAGCGACTGGATATACTTTTGGGACACGAGTTTCTCCTGTCCGATGCACTATTCCTCCTTTAATGCATCTCTCGATCCCTCACATTGACGAATTAACATAGAAATTGCGTCGCTATGAAATACTATGGGTTCTATGACATCTCCTTCTAAATTGAGTAACGTTTCAATGGAAACGACTGGATATACTTTTGGGACACGAGTTTCTCCTGCCCGATGCACTATTCCTCCTTTAACGCATCTCTCGATCCCTCACATTGACGACTTAACACAGAAATTGCGTCGCTATAAAATACTATGGGTTCTATGACATCTGCTTCTAAATTGAGTACCGTTTCGATGGAAACGACTGGATATACTTTTGGGACACGAGTTTCTCCTGTCCGATGCACTATTTCTCCTTTAACGCATCTCTCGATCCCTCACATTGACGAATTAACATAGAAATTGCGTCACTATGAAATACTATGGGCTCTATGACATCTCCTTCTAAATTGAGTAACGTTTCTATGGAAACGACTGGATATACTTTTGGGACACGAGTTTCTCCTGTCCGATGCACTGTTCCTCCTTTAACGCATCTCTCGATCCCTCACATTGACGAATTAACACAGAAATTGCGTCGCTATGAAATACTATGGGTTCTATGACATCTCATTCTAAATTGAGTAACGTTTCTATGGAAACGACCTGATATACTTTTGGGACACGAGTTTCTCCTGTCCGATGCACTATTCCCCCTTTAACGCATCTCTCGATCCCTCGCGTTGACGAATTAACACAGAAATTGCGTCGCTATGAATTACTATGGGTTCTATGACATATCCGTCTAAAATGAGTGACCTTACTATGGAAACGAGTGGATATACTTTTCGGACACGAGTTTCTCCTGTCCGATG